>NC_066367.1:39746580-39769080 GCF_013377495.2 Cygnus atratus
ATAATCGTTGTTTTAATTGCCTATTGTTCATGTTGGACACCTTTACTATGTCATAGCAATCTTTGTTCATCGATCTATTTAGAGTAAAGAAGGATGTTAATTATAGCTTATCCTTTGTAGTGTAACAAGTACCTTTTACTACTCCAACACTGTAAAAATAATAATAATAAAAAAATCCCCTTTTTCCCCCTTCCCCTCCCCATAAAACAATTCTAGGCAGCAAGGGTAGTGTGTTGCTTGGGCTAAGGCTGGGCTGTTAGCTAAATTAAGCCATTGTGACTCAAAATCCTCCTTTAATAAGGTTCATGCTGTCTACAACTTCATCATTTTCTGCTGAATGATAATTACTTTATTCAATCATGTTCAAGGTTTTAGTGAAAGCTAGCATTGATTGATTAACTTCAATTACCATGCTTACATTTGCATAGATAAAAACTGCTTTTCAATTTGTGAGTGGCACGCTGGTGGAAACCCTGCGCTGATATTTGCATTTCAATGTGGATAGTGAAGAATAAAGGTGGAAGAGAGGTCTGATCAGTGCTAAGCCCTTTCTGCTTCAGTGCTTAAGCATTTTTCCATAAACACTCTTGTTATGATGTTAGTTTGTTCAAACCACTCCGAGGTAGCCAGCGGAGCCTCCTGTTTACAAGCCTGTGTGACAATTTAACAGTGCAGGCTGGGGAAAGCCGAAATCAAAGCTTCCAGCAGACTAAAGGTTTTCTATCAAGTAAATAACCCAGAAAAGTTCTTCCTCCACCGCAGCAATGATCTCCAAATCCCTGTAAAATACTTGTCAGCAGCCTTGTTGGTGATGCGTGGAGGCTCCTCGCTGATTCCTTCAGTCTCTGCCAGGTTTTCATTCAGGAAGCCGGCTGTACGATGAGAAAAGCGAGTAAAACGCCTGCTTGCTGCCTGCCCGACCACTGATGCAGCCGAGGTCCTAACAAACAGATCTAGCACCCTGCCAAGCCGCCGCTCGTGCGGCCGTGCCGGGGCAGCCCCCACCCAGCCCCGGCGGGTGCCTGCCCCCAGCAGCCCGCTCTTGTCCCAAGGGAAGGAGGCACTGGGCAATGCTGCTCGCGCCACAAACGGAGGCGCTGGGCACTGCTGTCAGTGCCAGGTGCTTCCGCAGCCCCTGGTGCTGGCGCTGCCTCTCGCCGACAGCTCTGCCCTGCCCCGGCTGCTGGTGGGCAATGCCGCAGGCTCGTGCCCACGTCGTGCCTGTGAGGGGGTCCAGCCGCACCCCTGGGTCGTAGCTAAAGCCTAACGCCAAGGTAACGGGTGATGTTTGAAGGTGAACAATAATAAATCGTGCATAAATAACCGAACAACTGTTTGCTTCAGGGAGTGCGGACAAGGAAGCGGTCATTTCCCACTTGTCCTGTTTCAGGCAGGACCTACTCAGCTTTGGGCCGATCGTCAGAACCAGCTAGAAAGCTGGGAGCAATTGAAGAAGGAAAAGTGCAACTTTAAGCTACCTTTGCTAGCTGTATATGCAGTGTAAATTAAAAGGGGCTGAGAAGCTTTCTTCTAGGTTTATTCTGAGCATTTTCAAAATCTCGGTCCATTTCATCCACCACGAGTGTTAATTGCTAAGCACAGTCACTTGCCTCTGTTTCACTTTTTCTCCTCTTCCCTCTATGTAATATTTTTAAGCTTCCTAAGCGGTATGAAACAAAACAGGATATTTCAAGCTACTCTTAAACTGTTATCTAAGCAAAAATTGTTTGGGCAATTCGCTTCAGGTGCTTGGATCAAGTCTGGTACGGAGCCTGGTGTGTCCCCCTGCCAAGAGCCCCCCGGCTTTGTGCCTAATGGGAGGAAAGGAAGGGGGGGCCACGTCCCTGCCGCGGCTGTGGCAGGGATCTGGTTACTGCGGGCACGGCCCAGCACCAGTCCTGGGGCTCTGCTGCTGCCTCCGTGCTCTGGGGGCCAGGCAGAGGAGGGCAGAGCAGTGCAGGTGCCATCGTCACCCACGGGCAGAGCTAAGGACACCAAGTGTTGTGTCTATAGGGCAGCTTGTATGTGTTCATGCATTCCTGGTGTGCTCAGTCTTATTTTTATTTTTTAATTCCTTAGCTGTATTTGGGTGTAAACCAGAGCAACTCTAAGGGAAATCCCTAAATCAGGCCCTTTTGTTTATTTTTAGAGTAAACAAATAACAAAAAAAGAGCCTTAGACCATAAACTGTCCTTCTCCTGAAAGCCTCTTTCATGTCTGGGAATTGTTAGGGGCAAGTTTCTTGTGTTGAAGACAGCATTTTCCAACCATAAGGTGGTTCGAAAGAGCTAGGAGGCCTATACAAAGACCTGGGGAAAATACATTACTGGCTGCGGAGAGTAAATGTCACAGATCCCCCTGCAGTTCGTGGGACCCAGCTAAAGCTGCGTCCTGCAGCAGTGCTGTGTCTGAACAGCCTCAGTCCATGCATGTGGCACATGGAGAGGAACAACCAGGAACATAGTAAATGAGAGTACCGTCTCCAAGATGCTATATTAACCAGCCCTATGATGAAGAAAATACGTAGGCAAGTGGAAGCCAGATTGCAGGTCATGTTCTACATTTGAAATTCTACCAAGCAAAACTTCTGCCAGGCTCTGAAATAGATATTCATAAAGAAATACTGCTAGAGAAATCCGTGAGCCAGAACGAATGCTGAGGCACTGTCAGGACGATAATGTGCTCGGCCAGCAGAGTATTCCTAGGGAAGTGT
Source organism: Cygnus atratus (assembly GCF_013377495.2). Lineage (NCBI taxonomy): Eukaryota > Metazoa > Chordata > Aves > Anseriformes > Anatidae > Cygnus > Cygnus atratus. Next base: position 39,749,294 of record NC_066367.1, read on the forward strand.
TTTTCCGTGTCCATCCATTGTTTGGAAATGGCACGATCAGGCTTTGGCTTTGCTCAAAGCGTGTGTGTAGGCAGGGGGAAGGTCTCTGTGCTGCAGCGAACCGTGCTCGTCGCCTGTTTTTCGTACTTGGTCTGCCTCCAAAAGGATGGCTTCAACAGCCGTGGAAGTAACGGCACCGACAGCAAATCCTGAGTAAGCTCCCTGGGCACCCCTGTCCCTGGTTTTGGGGGAGCAGATGTGGAGCAGTGCTTTGGTCGGGTGGACGTCGGCGTCTCCTGCCCATAACCTGCCCTTATAACTTGTGTGCCTGTTTGGGGGTAGGAAAAAACAAAACAAAACCCAAACAAACAAATGAACAAAAACCTTGAGTAGGTCACGCGGCACATTCCTCAGATTTGCAGCCCTTTGATTCTTGGTGTGTTCTTCAGGGGAAGTGTTTTGGTTTGACGTACGCTGGTGCTGTTTCAGGGAAAAGGCCAGCTTTGGAGACGTGAGGCCCTTGTGCTGCAGGGAGTTGAATTTAGCACCAGGGCAGCAGTCAGTGTGTTGGAAGCAGCTTAAGCAACTCGACACAGCCTGCGCTGCCCAGTCCTGCTCTGACTGAAGCCCTGGCTTCTAGGAGAGCTGTGCGAGGCAGAGGCTGCGCCTCCTCACCTGCAAGCAGTCTGTCTGCCAGCACAAACGCCCCCTTCCCACACACCTTCCCCTAGCTAGGGGATTCTTTATGCTGCGGAGGGAGGACCCAGATTTTTATGAGATTTTAATTTAAAAGGCCAAAGTGCTCTCAGAAGAACTGACTAGCTCTGCAATGCTTTGCAGCCCCACAGCTGATCTCACACAGGGTGGGAGACCCGACCGTGCCCGCCTCTGAGGCACGCAGGGACCACACAACTGCATATATCCGAGCCTCAGCGCACGCCGGGCCAGGAGGATTGCTCTTGCCATGCATGCTCTCTAAATCCTGACAGCCTCCGTGCAAAGCCGCAGTTTGGAACAGAGCTTAAAATCCTGCCCCTCTCTTACTCACCCTTCCTCGGAAGTGCTCGTTCCTCCTATTGGGGAGTGGTGTTAAACATGAGACTTTCAGAGCTGGCTTGTTCTGAATGTTAGTCGCAATATAATCGTTCTATTTGGCAGATATGCTTTTGGTATGGATGAAACTGCTGAGGTTCTGAAAATATTATTCCAAAATAAAGAGGCGAAGACACCCATAGACACCCCCAAAAAATGCTTTCAAGAACTCAGCACAAGATGTGATTTTCCACGAAATGCCACACACCCTTTCAGAAAGGCACGATTTGCTTTGCGAGGCATAAATTACATTAAAGAATCGGTGTATAAGATGTTTTGTCTACCAGCATTTCAAATAGCAGGACTATGATTTGGGCTTAAATGAGCTAAGTAAATCAGTGGTGCTGAGCGCCAAGCCTGCTGCAGGTGCTCGGGCTCATTGGGATGACCCTCATAGTGGTAAGGTCTGCAGCACATGGGGGTTGTTTCTGTAACCCTCCTCCTCCTCCTCCTCCCCCTCCTCCTCCTCTTCCTCCCCGGCCGCGGGGTCACGCCGCGGAGCTGCAGGACCCCGACATCGCCGCTGCTCCGGGCCAGCCGTGAGCCCGTAAGATGGGCGCTTGCCAGGCAGGTGACTATGTGCACTTGAGGGTGCATTTTTCTGTTTTTTGTATTTTTCTGTTCTTCAGCTGGGCTTTGTGCAAATCTGGATTTCACAGGAGGACTTCCCCGTACTTGCACCATCTTCACAGTGCCCTGTCTGTTCCTGTAACCTTCTCCAGATGGTGACACGAACAGATGACTTCAACAAGAAAGATCCCGGTTAAAGTGAAAAATACAGCATGTCTTGGTTTCACAGGGGATGATTTTTCTGGATTTCACAGGTTTTCATCCTTCTTCCTTCCTTAACGTGCTTTTTCAAAAAACACTCCCTGAACTTGCCTTTACGACAGAAGCCAGGGGATTATGCCAGCTCCCGAGCGTTAGGAATCCTTGCTTCAGTAAAATACGTAGTCAAAGTGTGAGTTTCATCATAGGTCCTGCTGCAGGATGAGGGGAGAAGGAGCAGGGGAGAAAGTAAGTCAGAGAAATGATGCGTGCTGCTGTCAGAAAGGAAATGCTTGAAATAAAAAGCAAGTTTCAGGTTGGAAATACATTCTCTGAGGTAGATCAGATGCCTCCTGAAGCAGAAAAATAAATCTGTGTTCTCATCATCTTCACTGATAGCTCCCCAAAAGATATGAAAATACTTGCACATGTTGCAATTATTGATGGCATCCTGGAGCATGCTGGAGAAGATGCAGGTTCCTGCATTTTAGAGCATCTTTGTGATGCTTTATGATGATATTGCTCATAGATGAACACGTCTACGTCTTCTGCTTTACATTTGAGCATTTTCTCTGGTGGGTACAAGGTCAGAGGAATGTTTTCTTAAATAACCTTCTTTAAACTCCAGCACTTAACTGTGTAGTTTTGGTTTAGCACACATGCACTGTGTATATACACATATATTACATACACACATATATCGTATATTTAGGTCCTAGATGATGTTTGCATCATTACCAGCTTGCCTCAAAAAAGGAGGATGTCTGTCCCCATTTGAGACCAAACAAAAGACTTGCTTCTGTTTAAAATCCAAGTGAAGTCAAAGCACTGTTGTGGATTTTCTTGTGGACCAGAAAATAATTTCTACCATGGATGAAATGGATCATTTAAAAAATACAGGCCTAAATGTTTGTATGTATGGCTGTGTTAATTTAGCAGATGTGGTCAATGCTATCTCCTGCAGTTTGAGACTTAGTACAGTTGCAGATAAACAGCTATGTGGTGATTTTTTTTCCTCAGAATATATATATATATTTTAATTACAGAAATCAAAATGGTAGACAAAATTCTTGCATATTTGATATTAAGACGACTGAACAATAGGAAGTCATCAGTTTGTTTTCTAGATCCTAATGCAATGGTTGCCATAAGAACACAAATTATGTGTACATTTTAATGCATCTATGCTTCATAATTATGCATGGTTGTATGCTGTTATAATTGACATAAAATATAAAACAGGTCAAAGAGCAGCTATTAAAACTATTTTTCATTTTGCTTCCTGACAGCTAGCGACATCAATGCCTACTGCATTTAATAGGACCATACAGGGAATGCAAAGATAGTTATATAATTTCAACCATATTAAAGCCTCCAGAACTTGCAACCTAATTATTTCCTACAGTGTCTTGTTGTAAACTGTATTACTTTATTTGGAATGTATTCATTTTAAGACTAAACAATTGAACTACATTAAATTAGCACGAAGGGGAAAATCATAAAACTTTTGGATGTATTTCACAGAGGTCATTCTGTTAGGTTAAGAATTATCCCAGGAGCAATGATTTTCTGCCACTCAAGATAAAAAATAATGTTAGAATTGTGCTAATTCTGTGCAGTTATTTTAATCACTGAAGTAAATTTTACCAAAGGACTAAATTGTAGTTGCATCCTCTCCCTAATCATAGAATGACAGAAAGAAAACAACTGTAGAAAAATGACAATTTTATAAGATGTCCCTCCTCTTGTTAATGGCTGCATGAGGACAAAACAACAGGGTACAGATTTTACATTTTTAACTCGTTATTGATGATCCTATCATTTTTAACTCGTTATTGATGATCCTATCATGTGACACTGGTCAAGGGTTCATGTTCGTTGTGGGTGATTACATCTCTTCTGGAACTCATGCTGTATATGGCCTGTATGTTGCAATAAATCCTTAAAATTAGGTGTGAGTGGGACATCTAACCCCAGCTAGAAAACACACATGGACATGTCTGTGCAAGCACTGCCACATCCTACCAGGGACTCTGCGGTGTGCATGTCCCATGAGAGCTGCCTGCTGGGCCAGGACGAGCGGTGCTCATCCCCCATGCTGCGGGTGACCCAACTGGGGACGTGCTGCCGAAGATGATGGACATGAAGCAATTATATGAGCTTGAACGTCTGCTATACAAGAGTGAATTTCAGCAAATAAACCTCAGTGAAAATGGGGCTGTTCTGGCTGTTTGTGCTTTGCATTGCTGCACACCATGTTTCAAGTCATGGCTAAAATTGATCGGGAAAACAGTGGGAGCACCTAATAAATATTGGCAGTCCTGTGTCTCATGTGCTAAGTCTGTTTAGAGACTGGATATTTCAGGAGGCTGGTAATAGACTTCAGGGAACCTTTTGGTTCTAGTTGGCTGGTTCAAGTCTTGTTCCTGTGTAGTGACTGAAAGTTATAGCCTAATTTGTGCCATATGAGGAATAAGCTCAATCCAATTTCCCAAGATAAAGGTGACCACATCCCAGAAAGAGCTGTCATAAATGGCACGTGTTAGCGCCTTAACAGGGAAGGCAAGGCCTGAAGGAGAGTGAAGGCAAACCCATCTGATGGAATGTGTTGGCTGTGGAGCATGGAAAGGTTTTGTGGCTGCCCTTCTCTATTTATTCAACGGACCGAAGGTCTTAGTTTCCCCATAAGAGACTAGCTTCATTTCACCATTAGTGTCTTAATTTGCATTCAGCTTCTTGCTCCTGACAGCTCTTTGCAGCCATTTTCACAAGACATCCCCTGTCTTATGTTTCTCCAGCTCCAGTTCAGATTTTCCCGAGGCCTGCTCAGGAAAACAACATTGGGTGACAAAGCTGTGACGATGTGGGCTCCTGTGGGCCTTCTGTCACCCGGCCCCACCAGGAAGGCTGTACCCAGCTGGGTCCAACATGGGATCAGCTGTTGGGTGGCCAAGGCTCGAGCAGACAAGGGTTAGGGAGCTCTGGGTGGAGGCAAGGAAAGCCATGTGCTGCTCGTAGTCTGGCACACGAAGCCTCTGACCGCAGAGAAGTCAGAGGCCCGCTGCTGTGTGTGCTTCCATGCAGCCCATGCCATGAGGCATTGGTTACAGAGGAAGGGACAACTCGAAGCCTGTAGGCCACATCACTAGACTTTCTGGCTCATCACCCAGAGCCAGGTCAGTACAAATGATTGATATCCCCTTCCAGCAGCGTCTTCAGTTATGAAGACCCGGAAGAACTGAGAAAATAACAATTGGCAGACTTCTGCTGTTATTCATTGCCGTGACATTATGAAAACTAAGCCCATATCTGTTTTCAAGATTTTTCACTTAAGCTCCTTTTTCTTGAAGTATTGTGGTTAGTATTGTCTGAAAAACTAGATTATGGGAACAGGAGTATTTTGTAAGTGACAGGTCTCAAAGAGAGTGTGAGATGCCTGTACATTTTCATCCCCCTTCCCCTCTCAAGTTGTTGAACAATATTCTGCGTTGTGCACAATAGCAATGTATGTTAATGCTGCTACTTGAAATTGTTGAAGGCTAGTTTTAATTATCATGAATTCTTCAGTTGTTCCTGTTAACTGCCTATGTTTCAGTATGGTTGAAAATTCTGTCTCCCTACATTGTTCTTTATAGTGCATACTTATGTCTCACAAAGGGGACTAGCACGGTGAGCAGTCATGGGATTAACGTCTAGGAGATATGACCATGGACTGTGTGTGACCAGCTGGAGCCCATCCCTTGGTGTGTCTTCTCCCATGGCTGGTGGCTGGCATGTTGCTGGCTTGCCTTGCTCCTCCTCTGCAGAATTTCGGGTGTAGAGGACTGAGCGCCATACTGAAGCGCCCCGATCTGCTCTGCACAACTGCAAAGTCACCAGTTCCTGAGATACGAAGCATGCCACAGTTGTTTCTCCTCCCAGTGATGGGGCTCTTTCTCACATCAGTGAAAATAAAGCCTTTTAACGCAGTACTCAGTTTGCTGTCTCCTCAGCTGGGGAGTCTAAACATAAGCTGAGCTGTCCTGTGGGCTGGTTATTAACATAGACTTTGGCTTTTCTGTCCTCAAGCACAGCTTTACCCTCCCAATCCTCTGAAGTGAAGATTGAGAAGCATATAAAAGCTTCGGATTCCATTACTGTAAAATGTATCAGAAAAGTGTTGAGCTAGGTAATTACCTTAATCCAACCGAAATAGTCGGTCACAGTATACATTAGATGAGCATCTAGAGTCAGATTTGAACATGCAGTCAACCTGAACAAAATTAGCTCAGCAATAGTGGTCCAGATTTCTTAATTAGTTCTTGGTGACAAGAACATTTAATGTTTGCAAAAGTCAAGTGCAAATTCTACAAGTGACACAATTTGAGAAGACTTCAGGAGGCTGAATTAAGCCTGGTGCGGTACCCCACTGTCAGGTGCTTCATCGAGGGCTGGCCTCATTTATTCCTCTCTGTCAGGGTTCCTTTAAACTTCTATATAGTGAACCACAATAAAAAGTAATGGTATGATTAACTTCATAGTAATAACCTATTGCATTGAAAATACACATTTAACTCCAATTTTCATTGAACTACACAGAAGCTGAAAATATAATAGCATTTCCCAGTCAGTTGACGGTACATTTTAGTGCATTGTAATTGGCTATCTTGGCTTGTCTTGGTTTAATAAAGTAGATGGGGTTCATGAAAAAGCTCAGTGGTCACTTAGCAATTGTTTAATTTCTGTAACATTGTTTTCTGAGTTAGAAAATTATTGTTTTTCAATACTGTTAAATATTTATGGGATGCAGTTGAGATACATGGCATGGGGCATAGTCCTGCTAAACTCAGAAATTAATAACTTACTGAAAAAACAGGAATGCAAAATAGTATTTCTAGTGTAAAAGACTTTTCAGTCTACAGATAATTTGCATTGCTGAGTTTTTACTTTGCTAGAGAGAATGTGTAAATATCTTGGCAGAGTAAAGCTGAACTATGCTCTATCATGGCTGGACATCTGTGCTGGCTGGGAGAGACTGGCAAAAACTTGAGCTCTCTTGAAAATATGGTCCACTCCTTTGATACCTGGGAAGAGAGAACAGGGAAACCAGGAAATTAGTCACACTAGGCCTAAACATGCCCTGGTGAAAAGTGTATTGTCTTATTAGAAAATATTGCTCTAATACACAGAAATATTTAGTGAGTTTAGCTTCTTAAAAAGAAATACACAAACTTGTAGAATTAGATATTTTGACCAAAAGACTAAATGTTACAGGCCTCTGAGACAGGGAACGTTTCTAAAAAGTGTATAGGAGACTTGAGATTTAATTTGTATCATTACCTGTATTTCAAAGGGCTTTTCAGCTTTTAGAACAATAGGCTAAGATCCAAACCACAGATGCTGATGGGCTGGTATGTAGAGGAAGGAGTGGTAGGAAGGTGTTGTGTTGTGCTGTTGTGTTGGGTCGTGTTGGGTTGGGTCATGTTGGGTTGTATTGTTTTAGTTTGGGTCATGTTGGGCTGGGCTCCTAGCTGGGGGTGGTAAGAAGTCCCTGGTTGAAACATGCTGCACAAACACATCACCACAACAAACGCAGCCCAACTTTCCCATCTCTCCTGCACATCCCTCTGCCTTGTGAGCAGTCCCTGCGGAGGCGATGCGGTGCAGTGGGTCACCTGGCTGTGTTTCTCCATGCAAGCACCAGTTACTTACTGGGTGATTCCCCCACCCACACCCTCGCCTCCACGGCTTCCCCGTGGCCAGCACGGGAGCGGCCGCACTGGGGAACTGAGACAGAAAACAGAAGTGATTTCAAGGTTTTGCTGCCACCAGCCCGCTCGCACCGCAGAGGGCTCCGAGCTGGGTGACGGTGCGCGGGGTGCACCTTCCTCTTTCTACCACACATCAGATGCTCCAGTGCGCTTGACAAACCAAGGTGGAAAGTCCAGCCTGAGTGAGCCAGGCGGGCAGACGGCAAGGGGAAGGAGACGCTCTGTTTTTCCACTGTATGGGTCAACGGTGTCTTTTGGCAGGATTTGTGCAGACTCTGTGCGATGCTTGCTCTGCGTATCTTCTAAGTAGGAGCGCATAGCACTGGCCTTGAACAGATCTTTCCTGCTTCAATTTGTATTCCTGAGTTCAACCCCACCCCCACCCTCCCCAATTTATACCAAATCATTTTTATGAAATGCCACGGCTTTATGGCATGCTCACAGAAACATTTAAGTTGAATAAAATTCTGGGTTCTTGACCACTCTTTCATTCAGCAATGGACCTGAATTGTGACATCTTTTGTCAAAGACATCTTCCAAAAAACATGGCAATTTCTGAAGAAGAAATTAGATTGTCTTTTAAAGTAATATAACAGTTGTGCAATTTTCTCCTTTTTGACCCTTTTTATTTCCTCTGGGTTTTAAGTACAGGCCTCCAATTTAAAACCTATTATACACCAGAGGCTGCTTCCACCCTCTCAGCAACATAACCATGCTGTAGTCTCTGTGCTGTTATTTTAACACGTGTTAGTTTTGCCTTGCCTCACCTTCTATTTAAGAATATGTGGTATGTGTGTGCTTCCTCCTTTATGTTAAACATATAAATGTTAAAGAAGGTATTGCTTTATGCATCTCTCATATCAACACACAGCCTCAAAAAATAACCCGTATTTATTATTTTTAGCAGAAGTTTGATCATATCCAGTTTTCTAGAAGAAAAAAACAACACCTGAATTTTATTATGACAGAAAATATTCATATGAAATTTCTTTTGTCAGGAGAAAGAAATCCTCACACAAGTTGGTCTGTGCCCGGGGCATTGCCAACAGGTGCCAGGTGTCCCAAGGCACCAGCAGGGCCACGCTCAGGTCTCTGGAAGAGTGGTTTTAGCTTTGGAGAGTGAGCTTGGCTTTAAAGCAAGAGAAAATGCCTCCCTCTTTACCTACATCCCCAAAGAGAGTTTGTGGGAGCCCGCACGTGCTTGTTTTAGGTGTAGGTACCAGCGCTGACAGCTCTGGCTGGACTGCATGTTGTAGAAGTAGTTTGAGATTGTAGACCAGATTGGAGCTTTATTAATTTTCAGTGGGATGCAAAACCTGGGAGTGTGGTCATCGGGTGTTTTTGGATGGCAGCATCTTCTGTGTCTTGGGAAAGAGGTGATGAGGGTGCCCAGAAAGTGTCAAAAACCTCATCCACCTTATAATTTCATCTTGCAAATAAGCAAGATGAGTCACTTCTCAGACTTGCAAATAAGAAGTGGTAAGTTACTATATGGACAGGAACAGGTCATTTTTACTTTTATGATGTTTTTTTAAATGCTCAGAGCGTGGCGCAAAGGCGCACAGTGGAGGGATGCGACGTTGGCGCGAAGCCCGAGGCTTTGCCACACGCTGGTGGTTGGCAAGGCACAAGGAGCCTGTGTCAACAGCGTCACCAGGGCTGGGGCCGGAGGGGTTTCACTGTTCTTCACCAGTGGGTACGACACGGGGGCTTGGGTAGCATGCTGCCATTTGATTTGTTGGAGTGTGAGTGTTTTATAACCATCATTTGCGAGTAAATTACTTAGCAGTATTCTGCTTTATGACTGGCTGAAGAAACTTAGTTGATGGTATAATATAATTTATTTCCATGCAAAAGTGAGTGACCTTCATATCTTATTCTGTCTCTCGTGACTTATTATGGGCTATACCCACAGTGGAGGAGATGACTTGTGCTTTGCCACTGCCCAGTGTTTTTGTGTCCGTCCCACTAATGATGTGTTTTTGGAGTAAGGTGGCTGGTGAAGTTCAAGCTTTGGCATACACACCACCACAACTCGGTGCTGGACCTGTAACCTCCTGCACAGGCTTTTCTTGTTTGGAGGCGGTGAAACCAGAGAGATGCTTTTGGAGCTGGACTTGGAGAGGCTGAACATTGTGATTGTCTCCACTCCACCTGTGCTTGGCTGCCTCCAACCCTTCCTAAGCCAATTTGGGCATTGGGAGCTGCTGTGGGGCATGGAGGTGCTCACAGTGAGGAGCCTCTCCTGCTGCACCGGGGTTTTCACAGGACCTGGTGGGAAGGCGGTTCCCTTACTGCCCTTCAGTTTTACGTGCTGCCACATGGCTCCATCAGTCCTCTCTGATAGCCGGGGACTTTTGTTTCCAGCCTGAATGTATTCCTTCATGCCCATTATTCCTTCTTTCTCCTTGTGCCAGCGTTGTCAGGTGGGGTTTGGGCTCAGCTCTGTCCTTGCAGAGCGCGCAGACAGCCCCAGCTCCCATCCCGCACGCAGTGACTCCTGCCACAGCCGGATCCACGCCGCGCTTCGGCTTCATGTATGGAGCATGGCACCCACCTGCTCCCCGGGCCGTCCCCGTGCCAGTGCCTCTGGTAGCCCCTTGTCTCAACCACAGCAGCTACCACATGAACCTCTCCTACCATTCGTTTTCCTGGGTGCCTGCCAGGTACAATTTTATTAAACAATTTACAAATGAGAGCCCATGCTCCCCCCCCCCAGTTATGTCTCTATAGGAAAATATCCATAGTCATCTGTCAAAATGCCAGATTTCTTACTAGATCTGCTGTGTTGAGGGGGGGGAAAAAAAAAAGTTAATTAATTCTGTGAGGAGGACAGTTTTAAATAATAGATATGAATGGTGTCCAAGGTATGCCATGTTCTCGGCTTCAGATCTCGTGGCGACAAGGTGTCGTGCCGGCTGCGCTGCAGCAGAAGCGCTGCGTGCAGGTCACATCAGGGCTGCAGGTAACGATGGGCTGGGCGCCGGGTCACTGCCAGCCGCCCCTCTCCTGGTGCCAGCACTTTGAGGTGGGTAACTTCACAGGGAGACCCCAGGGAGGCCAAGGTTGGGTTGATCAGTGTTCGGGAGGAGCTCTGAGATTCCAGCCAAGGCCTGCTGCATCAGCACTGCATGTGGCCGGCTCTGCCGCTAGTAAGGAAGAAGCGAGCAGCGCACACTTCCCCATGTTTCTTGACATGACAGCAACTCTGTGCCCTCAGAGTGCAAATACCACATGAGCCTTGTGCAGCGGCATGACGTTTTCAGCTGGAGGTCGGTCCCAGTCACATGGAGCTCACTTCTGCCTTCTTTGGTTTCCTCCCTCTCACTTCCTCCCCTGCGGGGCCAGGAGAGGAGAGGAAAGCCCCAGCACTGGCGAGTGGTGTGGACACCAGAAAGGAAGGTGAGACAGACATGTCGAGTCATCGACTGGTTTGGGTTGGAAGGGACCTCAAAGTCCATGGCAGGGAGCTCCCAGCTAACCAGGCTGCCCAAATCCCACCCAGCCTGGCCTTGTGCACCACCAGGGATGGGGAGGCACAGCTCCTCGGGGCAGCCTGCGCCAGTGTACCACATACCATGAAGTAAGGTTTTAAACAAGCACACACTATTTAAGTGACATCTGGTGCAAACCTGTAGCCTCGAGCAGCAGGGAGCACTGAGCAGTGCCGGCAGCATGCCTTCAAATAGCAGGTGTAACTTAGGACGTGTTAGAAAGAACTCAAATATTAATAATATAATAAGCTATAAATTAGTTATTAAGGTTTTGATCCACTGAAGTCAATGGCAAATTTTTCACTCACTTCAGTGGCAGGAAGAACGAGCCCGGTGAGTATCACATCATGTTTAAATGGATGATATTGTGAACTGTAATACTCTTAAAAGCAATGGGAGTGTAAATCAGGCCAGTGCTATGCTAATCTGCAGCTGGAAACCAGATAAATCAATAGAAATAAGTGGGGGTAAAAAAGGTATAAACTAAGCTTGTGCATTTAATTAAAATTTGCAGCAGCTGCACACTGACTTTTCTGGGCAGAAAACACCTGGGTGCTCAGCTGCGGGTAGCCCCAGTGATGGCCCACACCAACGGCCCTGGAGGTCTCCACCGTACCCTTGTGTTTTCTGCCACCCTCGGCCTCGCCACGCTGTGCACACACAAACCCCTGGCCTCAGCAAAACCTCGCTGCGGGGAGAGCCCTCTGCCCATCCGACAGCAAACCTGTGCAACGCCCTCCTTTTCTTCTGGTAAGCTATTTAATCTCTAGTGTTTTCGTAGTGCACATAACGTTCTCTTTCCCACAAAACCAACAGAAATAGGAAAAAGCAGCATTTTTGAGCTTGTTTTCCCATTGCAAATTTACTGGGCACACACTACTGAACATTTTTTGGGCCAAATGTTGCATCTTGATTGTTTTGCTAAGTGCAAGAAAAACAAAAATCAAAAAAAATATATATCTTTTTATTTCCACAAAAATATCCCAAATCAAAATCAGATGGTAAACTCAGCATTCTTCCTACAGCTTCATCTAATTTTCCCTCTGTTCTTCTAATGCTTACGTAGGAGTGTTGAAAAAAAAAAAAGAGAAAAATAAAAACTAAGGAAGGCCAAGAAAGCATTCTTGTTTGTACAGACAAATAACATTTCCTAATTTGTTCCGAGGCTTTCTAGTGCTCTTGTTATGGATCTCCCCCTATCCTCCTCTAGCATACTGGCTACACACGTCCGTGGGTACGCCGCACCCCGTGTGCCACTTAAAAGTGTACATGCTGCCCCACACGCGGCCTGGCAGTTACCATGGCAATGATGCTTCTCAATGAACATAACAAACAAACCACATTAAAAAGAACAAAACCCAAACAATCCCTAATTAAATTAAATTTTGGCAGCAAAAATAACATTTTTTTCTCTAAATACTAAACATTTGTAAGGACCTGTTGGCCACGTCTGTTCATGACACTAACTCCTGGCCTCCACTGTTTACACAATCCCCAGTTACAGAATGACTTTCTGTGCTGTAATTCCTCAACCGCTTTTAATAACAATTTTAAGTTACCGAGTAAGTTATGAAGTTTTGTATAAACCATACCATTTTGTGAGGAACTGGGGCACTTGCAGACTCCGAGAACTTGCCCCACCAGCTGGAGGCACTGGTTCTGGCAGGCCAGCGAGGTGGATGGCTTCTCGCCCGACGAAGCCTGTCTGCGGGGCACGTCTTCCTTCAGCAGCTGACACGACCTTGCCAACCCCCAGACACCGTGTTTTGAACATGTAACCCCCCTTTGGGGGGGCTGTCTTGGTCAGAGCAGAGGAGTACTGTGCCCTGCTTGCAAACCTGTGAGCATCCCACTCCTCCCAGCGCTTGTCGGGCCGCGCCTGCAGTACTGTGTCCAGTTCTGGTCCCCACAATTCAGAAAAGATGAGAACAGATGGGGGAGTCCCAAGGAGAGCCATGGGAATGATCCGAGGGTTGGAGAACCTGCGCTATAAGGACAGACTGACAGGGTTGGGTCTTTTCACCCTGGAGAAGAGAAGGCTCTGGGGAAGCCTTGTCACAGTATTCCCGTACTGCAGGGGTAACTACAAAGAGGGCAGAGGCTTTGTCCCAAGGAGCCAAATGGAGCAGATAAGGGACAATGAACTGGTACACTTTGTACCAGGAGAGGTTTTTTTCTTGATACAATAAAGAATTTTTTTTGCAGTGAGAGCAATCACTGGCACAACCTCCCCAGGGATGTGGTGGAATCAGCATTACTGCAGGTCTTCAGGATGGGATTGGGCTGGGTTCTGGATAATCTCATCTAGGATCCCTTTTCCCAGGGAAGGTTGGACCAGTGATCTTCCGAGGTCCCTTCCAGCCCAGGCTGTTCAATGGTGCTGCGATTCCGTGATCCCAACCTGTGAAGAAACACGCTGGTTTATGTTTGGATCACCTTTGGTGCTCTCAGGGTCACATCTGTATCATGCCACAGCAACAACCAGCATGGGAGGCATCTGCTCTCTGCCGGGGCTATAGGATCATTACAATACATTTTGGTTTAAGGAAATGTCCTGAGAGCCTTTGACTGTTTTACCTCATGAGAGCCTCCCTGTGCAGCCTGTCCTGACCACATCCCCATGTGGGACATCCCCGAGGAGCTGAGCTCTGCCCTTGGGCTGTCCCAGTGCCGGGCAGCAGCTTCTCCTCCCTCTGAGCTCTTCATTAGTGCCCAAACTTTAAGCTCTCTGCCTCTGAAGATCATTAATCATAGATGTAATTTAATGACAGCTGGGTCGCGTCCCACTAACTAAGTACACCTTGTTTGCCTCAAAATGCTAATCACTCCTCTGAAACATTAATGAGGGACAATTGGTATTAAGCCTAATAATTGTGTGTGGTCTTGCTACAGATTTATTCATATAAACCCGGTTCCTTTGTCATGGTAAAAAGCAGCAAAATCTGGTTGTGCAAATCACCTATCCCTATAGCACTGGCATAACAAAACCTCTCTGAGATGTCTGTATATTGACCAGATTAATTACCATGCAGGTTTCCCAGAAAAAAGTGGAATCCATTTCTGAAAACCTTAGCATGGATTAGGTCGCATTTACCTCCCCGAGACTCCTCCTCGCTTTTAAAGAAATCTCAGTGAAATAACCTGGAAGAGCATTAGTGCCCCGGCAGCCACCGCCGCACGAAGGAGATCTCTGCGGAGCAGAAGCTGCTGCGCCCAGGGGCCAGGGCCCGGCCAGCCGTGGGCCGAGTCCCTGAGAGCAGCTGCGAGGGCTGGGACCCCGCGCCCGCTCTCCTCTGCTCCTGAAGGGAGGAATTATACAGGAAAGTTTCCAGAGGGGAGAGGGGGAGGAGGGGGCGAAGGAGTGTGTGTTTCTGAGATGTCCTGAATGACGGCAATGTCTAAGAGGCCTTGTTTCAGACCAGACAAGACCATCTTTTGAACTCAGCAGGATGCCACGGCGCACTGCTATTGAGAAGCCGTCTGAGCCCATCGGATCAATGCGGTGTTTTTGAGTGCCGCTCTGAATGAGGCCATTTATTCCAGCGCGTTTCATCATCCTCTGGAGCTTCCCTGCCTGCAGTCCTTGCTGTTCCCTGTGGCCCTTTTAAACCCGCACTGGTGCTTCACACAGACCCGATGTCAGGGGCCCAGGTCAGGCCCACAGGACAGAACCTCTCCGCGCACAGGCACGGGGAGGGCTGGCAGTGCCGCTGGCAGCACCACACTTGCACTCGGCTGGTGTGCAACTCTCCTGTGCCTGGCACTGCTCAGCTCCTGCCGGAGCGCCCGCTCCCTCCAGCTCCTGCCTCCTCGGGCAGGAGGGCGGCACCAGGCCCCCGTCCCTGCCCATGAGGAGAAACGGGAACCTCCTCGGCATGTTCCAGACTGTTTCATCGTGCTTAACTTTCCTTCCCCAAACAGCCGCCAACAAAACCTTTTCCCCACATGAGCACAAACAGCAGCACCAAGCGTCTCCTATCAGCGCGGTGCAGGCGGGTTCATTGAACGTCTGAATGGGCACCGCAAACAATGGGAGGAAATAAAGGTCGCGGCCGCCCGTAGGGATGCAGTCCTGGTGACAGCCCAGCTGGCACAGGAGCGTGGCGCTGAGCATCCTGGCCCTCCTGACAGTCACACGGGACAGCCAGGGCTGGGGACAGCCAGGAGGGCTGCCAGCACCCTGGCACAGCCCTGGGGTGAGCCAAAGCTCACTCCAGGCATGCAGGGATGCATCTTCACCCATGGTGTAAATCTCATCAGTCCCCATTGTACTGCGCAGGCCGCTGCATTTACATTCTGTACTGCCAAGGGACGTGTTTGCTGCTTCCAGCTGACTTCAGGTTTAGTTCTCCCCTTGCCAGCAGGCCTGGAGCCACGCTGGGCTCTCCCTTGCATGCCCACCCATCCTGCTGCATGGGAAGCAGAGCAGGGGCCCTCCCCGAATGAAGTCACCAGGATAGCAGCGATGGAGTGAAAAGATTTCTTCCCTGCACAGCAGTGTGCCGTGTGGGACCTGGTGTTCTGAATGTTTTGATGTTCATTTAACTTGTGCAGCTGCTGAACTGGTTTTCAGGACTGTTCACTGGAGAGGAAAGGGCGCAGTGAGCAGGGCTGGCATGATGAAGCCTCTGGCAGTGGTCAGGGTCAGGAGCTTGCTCCCTGGCTGCACTGGCCCGGGACAGGTGCCCGTGTGCACCCACAGCCTGTGGTGCAGAAACGTGGGAGACAGCAGAGAGGGACAGGTCAGGCGCAATGGGGACACCTTGCTGCTGGTCACAGTGGGCCCAGCCATGGGCACTGCAGGCAAAAACAGCCTCGTGGCACCCACCGCGGGGTCTGGCAGCGCCAGCGGGTCAGGGCAGGCAGGAGGAGGCACTGCACGCTGCCATGCTGTGAGCCACCGGCTGTGGGCAAGGCAGTGCGCTAGGCTGCGTCCGGGGCCTGCAGAAAAAGCACATGGGAAGTACTGAAACACAATGATTTTTAAATTTCTTCTATAAATAAGTCATGCACACGCAAGAGTGGTAATGGTTCTGTACTGAGGAGGACTCCAGCAAAATGTATTTCAGTGTATGCATTAGGCAAACCCAATTTGCACATAAATTAGAAGCAGAGGAGTAACAATGCTCAAACCTGAGTGTGGGAAAACTCCTGTGTAAGCAGTTCTGCGCAGCAGACGTGGTAACTCGCTGAGCCATAAATACTGCCGGCCTGCTCCCGCATCCCCTCGCCGGCACCGCCAGCACCGCGGGGGCGGCCAGGCGATGCTCCCTGCCCGGGATGCCGTTCGGCTGCCCCTTGGCACTACCTGCAGCACAGAGCCAGGCTACGGGAAAAATAGGTAGTGCATGGAAATAGCAAGGGGAGTCCAGCAACGCCTGCAGAACTTCACACTTGTTTTTCTTGTAATGTTGTATATGAGGACTCATTAGAGAAACGAGGTGAGAATGAGTTGCTGTCCCAGTAGCCCTTGGCACACATGCTGTTTGTATGTGGCGGTTTTGTTTTTAAGTATTTTTGCTGCTCTCACTAATATGCTAATGACACGGCATCGCTGTTTGGAATATACCCAGCGATACAGCACTGGCTGCAATTTTGTGCACAGAAGCAAAAACCTGGGACTTCAGTGATGATTGCAATCTGCTGCTCAGTGAAGGATGGCCTGGTGGCACAGATTTAGATATCAAAAAGAATGGTGATAATCTTATTAATGGAGCTTTTCATCTCCTTTGAGTCTTTACTTTGCAAAGCAAGAAATCTAGCAGGTGGCAGATAGATGTCAATTCTTATGCTTATTTAATACTTGTACAGCATTCCTTCATGAAGAAAAGGGAGAAGAAAGGCCTCCAGATTTAGAAGAAAAAAGATCAGACGTTACACTTTGATTAAAATAAACTGCCTGGGATCGTCTTTTAACACTTGTACTTGATAGTTGTCTCAAGGAGTTGAAACAGCGTGGCTAAAACCCACCCCTGCAGCTGGGTTACTGCACCACGCACTGCCCCTTGGCTAAATGGTTGTGTAGACGTGGTAGGGCCGGAGCGTGCAGGGAGAGCACCATGGGCTGCAGCAGGTCCTCGGGCTGCAGTGCTGGTGGTGCCAGAGGGACAAGCCCCGTGGTGCCACGGGATGCTCTGGCCCTGGCAGGGGCCCCACGGTCTCACGATCAGGAAGCAGATTTTTAGCCAACAGCGTGCATTTTCATGGGGTGGGGGTGGGGGGCTGAACTGAGAAACTGGCATAAAGTCAGTCCTGTTTGGACCGGCATGAAAAGTCTTGGCTTTTTTTCTTAGTGACACTAAATGCTGTTTGGGGCTGGCTGAATGGTCCATTTGACCAAGAAAAAGTCTTTCAAGTTACATGGTCCGTTAAAAAGTACATTAATCCAATAGCTGAAATCTTTTTGGTTTATATTTTCTCCTTTTTCATACTTGCCCTGGGCTGAATTTGACAGCTGGCTTCAAATAATTCTTGTGGTTGGAAGCTTTCCTTCTTCCATGAATCCTCCTACAAATCCTCCTACAAAAATGCTCATTTCTCTGTACATAGTGGGATCTCTTTTCAACGCAAATTTTGCCATCCTCATTAACCTTGGTTTGGAAAAGTGGCCATCCCAGATCTAAAGTTTTTGGCTCTCCCTTCAGCTGGCACAAGTTTGGCACCATTTGCTGAGCGAGGGGCGAGGGGACAGCTCCGCGTGCTGCACAGGCAGGGACCCAGCCCCGTGTCAGCAGTGTCGCCGAGGACACCACTCGCCGTGGGTGCTGCACGATTGATGCAGTGACACTTCTGCACACCTGGTTCCTGGGCTGTAAGACAGCAAGGTGCTCAAATGCTGTGCACCCTGGTAAGGCAGAGCACTGCCTGTGGGAATAGCAGCAAATGGATACGACATAAGCAAAGGATTTAACAATTAGCGCTGACGAATCTCCGTTTACTGCTGTTCTCAAGCAAAGGCATTTCAGGGCCCCTGGTGCCCCGTGCAGCCCCATGGTGCCCACGCTGGCAGCACCCACCCCGCTCTCCTGCGTGGCACTGCGTCCCCGTGGGCAGCCACAGACCCCCTGCTGCCTGGGCTCAGTGGCTTGGTGGCTTTCCTGCTGCTGTGCGCGGAAAGGAGTGCGCTGCCGTCACAGGTCTGCAGGCAGCCAAGTGGAGAGGAAATCACATGCTCGCAAATATTTTCTTTCGTAAATATTGCCGCCCTCTGCAGCCTGCCTTTTAGCTGGCGGTCAGAGTCTGGATTTGGCCTCAGTGCCTCAGGAGGTGGCAGACTGGCTAAATGGATGTGAGTAAAATCAGTGAATAGGAAAATAATGGAGCGATACGTGATTTACAGCATACCCTGAAACCTCCTGATAGATTCTGGGTTCCCCTTTGCATAGAGGACAAAGCGATCTAAGGAATCTGACCTGGAAATTGTTTTGTTAAAAATCAGCTGTTGTGTTTGTTTTTTTTTTTAATAATCAAAATTCTTTTTCTTTTTTCTTTTTTGATTTATGCAAATTAGAGTTACCAAGGAACAATTGCTTGATTAGACCAGTCACTACTGACCTAATAAATTATTTGGAATATTTTTTACAGGAAATTAATTTAATTGAAGCTTTTGTTAGTCACTGCGAATGTGTTTGGTTCATGCCACAGCACCCAGGAATTTATAAATGGGCTCAGAATGTTGTTCAGGCACCAGAAAATAAACCTCCGAGCTATTTACTACCTCTATGATATATAAAGTTTGCAGTTTTGATTTTGTGTGATTATGTTCAGCAATGGTGACCTTTAGAGGCAACAATATTGAAGTGTAATGAGGAGATGTTTGATCACTGGTATACAATGAAGAGTTGGCGTGACTTCTCCATTCCTTCCTGGAATTTGTGAAATCCAGCTGACAGGCTTTAACCTTTAGACTGCTGAAGTTTGAAAATGTATAGGGATTTAGCCTGTTTATACACCATGTTAGGTATATGAAATTTTATATCATTTCTCCCCTCACCCCGTGCGGGGATATTGTACACTTAATAACGGCGCCCAGTGGCCAGTGCTGCGGCGGGCAGGCAGTCACCATGCGGACGGTCCGAAATCCCCCGCGGGGCTTTGCGGGATCCCGGGGGAGCTCCTGGTGCCGCCCCCATGTCCCAGGGCAGCAGAGCCGTGCACTTGGCTGGCTCAGGCACTGCGCTGTACAGGGGGACGGGAGGGAGCGTTCCCGGGGCATCGCGAGCTCTGGGCCTCGGCGAGGTTCACCATAAGCAGACGTTGTTTGGGTTGATGTTTTGGCAGTGGATGTGAGACTATGGCCTGTGAATCCAGCCGCTGCAGACAGATCGAGAATTGATGGGCATTCAAAGTACTGACAGATCATGAGATGATCTATTCACTAATTATTCATTAATACATATTACGTATATATGCTTATATATATGCATGCATGCACAGGCATGTGCCTCTCTCTCTATATATAAATGTGTGTATACATATGTATATATGTCTGTCTGTCTGTCTATGTGTATATATATGTGTATATATGTCTATCTAAGAGCATGAGAGCCCCTGCAAGGTGCTGGGTGAGATGGCAACGTGTTTCTCCCTGAGGCAGCCGTGCTGGCAGCAGTGCAGGGCAGATTTCCTACAAGTGCCCCATTGTTTTGCTACGTTTGTGAAGCAAACAAGCAGAAACTTTGCGAGCGTTCAGCCCACAAGGCAC
>NC_066367.1:39771580-39844080 GCF_013377495.2 Cygnus atratus
GGTGATTTGAAGCATGGCCCAGATCAGACTCTTGAGTCGAAGTGACTCAACTTTGTAATCTGGGATTGTTTATGGAGCAGAACCCCTTACACCATTATACACACTCCATCCACTCTCTGCCCCATACCTGAAAAAAGAGAGAATTAGCATATTTTGTGTATTGCATGTAGCGCTGCACCACCCTGCCTGGAGACAACATTGTGTCCACAGGGATCGCAGATGGATCGTTTTATGAGGGCTGGAAAGCCGTGTGGTTTTATGGAACCGAGGAGCAGCCAAGGACATGTTTGTCCGGCTGGTACGGACCTCACAGCAGCCGATTTAGCATCGTCTCCATCCATCCCGTGCTGAATTGCCTCTACTGTGAAACTTCATGATCTGTTGCAGGAACCAGAAAATCTCTCAACTCTGACTTAGAAAAACAGGAAAGCCAAACCGAACTAATTTTTAGTTTTATGCGTTTTAGCCAATACCTGCTTCACAACCACTTTGGTGGCAAGGAGGTCTAGGGGGGGATAGGGTCATAGCCAGACAGGAACGCCTCCGCAGCCCACATGTTACCCACGCTCAGCTTCTCACTGCAGGGTGCAGCAAACGCTCCAGACCTGCTGTGGAAACTGTAGTCCTCTATTTTAATAACTGTCACCTGAGTTAAAAATTATGCTTAGCTTAAAAATGCAAACAATAACACTACTTCTAAATTTATTTGGTTAATGAAGTCACTATATAATTTTAGCACATTATTTTTTTTGTTATTAATTGCTTACAGTGAAAAGGGCTAAATTCAGAATAACTCTCTGTTTCAAAGACCTAATTGCCAAGGACCTAGCCTTAATATTAACTAGGATAATTATTATGCAAAGCATACCCACCCAGAATGTTTGCATAGCTATCACAAGCGCTTTCATAAATGATGCTTTAATTAGTCTTAATTAGAATTTGTTTAAGTCAGCAGGGAATGCAGAGCCCGTGAAATGATGTATGTAATAAGCATCAGGCTCACTTTTTACTTGGGGAATAGAGCTGACAAAATCACATCACGTTAAATTGATTCAGTCAGAATTAAAATTCTTATGGTATTAATTAAATGGGGGATCTCATTAGCCGGCTGCAGGGTGACAGAGTGACTCTTTGGCGACCAGATGTGAAGAAGCAGCACCGAACAAGAGCGCCATTAGACCAAAAAGTCATCCTATCCGAGTCACAGGAGCAGTGGCGATAGGCTTGATGCAAAGTACTATAACTCCGGTATCAAGATATCAGAATTTTTGAGTGCTTTTTCACTATTTGGCTTCTTTCAGCTGGTGCGGCTCCATCAAGCAGGCGTCGCAGCAATTTTGGAGCGCAGCTGTTGGCACGGGGGCCCGTCTTCCCGGCAAGATGGGTGCTGCTGGGCCGGGGGTCCCTGGCGTTTGCCCCATCTGCACCGCCTGTTTGTAAACCCGCGATGTCAGCAGCGGTTTTGTGCGGGCGCACTTTTTACTATTTATAAGGCAGATCCGACTTTGCGAGTCTCGTCAAGGATAGATGGTATTTACCTCCAATTAGCATATGTTTTGTGAATGGCAAGGGGCACACGCTGCTGCTGTGTACACTTTTGTCACTGTTAACGATGTGGTGTTTTGATTTCTGTTTCCTAAACTTCAGTGTTTAAAAACTAAGCCTGCTCCTTGCCTGTAGCTGAAAGGTGAAGCCTCAGCCCCACGCTGGGAGGTGCACAGTGTGTCCTGAACACCTGGATGTCCCCAGCCCCTTGGTAACCCAAGGGACAGGATGGGATTGGATGGGACATGACGGGACAGGATGGGATGGGACAGGACAGGATGGGACACGATGGGATAGGACAGGATGGCATGGGACTGGATTAAATGGGACAGGGCCGCTGTGTAACCCCTGGCACCCACCAGCCCCATCAGCAGCCATCTGGTGCGCTGGGCACCACACTAGGCTTGGTCCAGCATCAGTCTCAGTGGGGAGAGACTCACTGCCTTGTGCTCGGTTTGCTTTGTTTTGTACGCATCCTGCACGGAGCCGGGCGAATGTTCAGGCTTTTCCTGGTGGCAGTCTGGTGGGCACGTGTCTGCGGGAGAAGAGGATGTCTCCTCGTTAGGTAGAGTTGCTCCTCTGCCATCAGGGAGCTCACTGCTCCACTGTCCTGCAGAGGGCTGGCGAGGTGTTTCAGGTGCGCCTCGTGCTGCTGTGCCCGGAGGCTGGGCAGTAGCTGGAGGGGCAGGGCGCTGTGTGAGGGGTTAGAGGGCAAACTACTTGGAAAAAGCACACAAACACAACTAGCAAGAGAACCCAAGTAGCCTGAGCTTTCAAAATCAGGTCTACAATTTCAGATTTTCCATGACTGCTTTGTTAGTGAATCGCAGTAACTGGGTATCTGAAAGGGCTTTGGGGTTGGTTCCTCTACAAACAAAGGACAGAAAGGGAGAGGGTGTTTTTGTAGATCACAGTGCTGGAAGCATGTATGCACACATTTTTTTAATTTCGTTCAGCAGTGTTTAGGACAAACTTCACTCCAGAGTCAACTCCATAACCCCACAAGAGGATGCTCGGTGATCTCAGATGTCTGGGGCATCGAGACCCAGGTGCCAGGTGCCCTGCTCTAACCGTGGGCAGCAATTTTTGATGGGAGACTACACAAGGGCAAATGGAGTTAGACGTGCAGTAAGCACGGCTGCTTGAGATGCTTCACTCCTGGGATTTTTGCAGAAACGAGTGCAGCAGCACAGCTCGAGGCACAGCAGCTCTGCAGGCGCGGCGTGCAGGCCAGCAGTGGTGGTGCAGGACACTCCTGGGCTGTGCTTTCTGCGGACATTTGGAGCTGTGGCATGGTGTCGAGCCACACCATCAGCACACAGACATGAGTCCCATTCATACTGGTGGAGCTGTGAGCTAAAGCATCTTTCTACGGCTCTTGGCTACCAGAAACAGGTCCCTGTCTGGCACCGCCTGGGAGCTCGGCCCCCCTGCTGTGGGTGGGCTCAGGGAGCAGCAGCTCTCTCTTCACAGCCATGTGCTGCTGCTCTCCAAATTCCCCCTCTCGTGTATAGATATACATACAAGTTTTTCTGTTTCTCAAGGAAATCATTCTAAGAATTGGATTGTAAAAATCCCAGAGCTTTTTTTCTCTCTGTGTACGTGACAGGGCTTCCTAACCATCGCCCAGACAGTTATTTAGAGCTCCTGGAGGAGGTGGGTGCTGGCCGCGAGGCAGCGGGGGACCCAGGGGACAGGAGAGGATGCCTGCCTTCCTGGTGCCAGCCCTGGCTCAGCAGGTGGGGTGGTGGCGGCAGTGCCCAGTCCCCGTGCCCACGGCTCCAGCCTCTGCTGGCGGCCGCCCGCGGCACCAGGCTGCTGCTGCATGGGCTGTGATTGTTGTACCCCAACCCGCGTGTCTGGGGGCAAAAATCCTCCAGGCTCATTAGTCCAACTAGCCTCTTGTTCCCAAACCTACTGCCTGGAAATGCTTGGGACTTTACCAGCTTACGTCTCATCAGTATTCAGCTTCCCTGCCAAAGCATGAGAGGGGGGAGGAAAGATAACCATAAGGACAAGAGATAAACCAGAACTCAATAGAAAACAAAAACAAACACTTCTGTGTCTGCACCGTGGATGACTTCTGCCATTTAGATAACCTCTGTGCTGGGCCAGATCTCCTCCCTGCCGCTCCGGGTGAGGCTCGAGGAGCAAGCACGGCCGTGCCATGCCGGTCCTTGCTGCTCCTTTGGGACACCCGCACAGCCCTGCGGTGCCGGGGAGCTCCGGCTTGTGTCCGCACTGCGAGGTGCTGCAGGTCCCAGCCGTGTCGTGACAATGAGGAGGAGCTGATGGTGGGGTGGCAGGAGGAGCACGTCCCTTGTGTGGGATGGCACCTCGCAAGGTTTCTGAAATTTGAATGAGTCGTCCCTGCAACCAGCTCCCTGCAAACCCGCTGCCCCTCCCTCCTGCTCTCCTCGCCCATACGGAGAGGTGCCCAGAGCTGGCAGGCAGGCAGGCAGGGCTGCCTCCTCCTGCTCCTGCTCCTGCATCCATCCTGCCTCCCCCTGCTCCTGCTTCTGGTCCCGGGGAAGCCAGGGTAAGGCCTGTGGTGTGCACAGTCCTGAGCACAGCAGCCGGATCCTAAGCTATGCTTTCTTTTCTCAGCAGATATTTTAGGACTTCTTCAAAATCAAATAGAGTTTTTTTTAATCTAGTCTAAACCTACTAAAACATTCACTATTCTTACTGCCTAATACATTTATTCATGGCCTATATATATTCTCCACTATAACTAACCTCTTTTTTCATGTCTTCATTTTTAATAATATTGCTTATGTGAAAATTGCTGGATAAATTATTCAATTCTCTCCATAATCTAGTATATCTGCAGTAAAACTGCTAACCCGGCTCTGTAAATACATTCACAATAATTCAGGTTTGCCTCCCCTGCTTATTTGTCTGTGTTTCTTTCCTTCCTCCCCTTCCTCCCCACTCGGGGCTGTGCTCAGCCCTCCGTCGGGGCGGTGCTGCGGACACGCGTGTTGTTCCCTGTGTGATGAAGAGGAGCCGCCACGCCGACGCACAAGTTAATAGTTACATTTCAGATGAAATTTCATTAGTGTTTATAAGTATGGAAGGAGCATGGGTAATTAATTACTCCCGTAATCAGGAGCCCGCAAAGCTCAGTCACCTGCCACGAACACCTATCCGCAGGGCTGGTAGCCGGCTGCCGAGGAGGGGAGCACTGCGGGGGCCGGGGCAGTGCCCACCCGGGGGATGTGGGCTCCGAGGGGGGATGTGGGGTGCTGGCAAGGGCAGGGGCCCAGGCTGGAAAGTGTTGTGGGGAGGGAAGGCATCGCGTTGGGGGTGTCCAGAGGGTGCCTGGCAGTGGGCTGGAGGAAGCATGGCCGAAGGCTGGAGCAAGGAAAATGGGCCCTGCGGAGGGAAGGGCTGATTTGGGCACTCTGAAACACTAATATATTTGCCAGGGGTTTACCGTGTGTGGTCCCTGCTCATTATGGACTGTGCAAATTAAAAATGAAATGGACCGTTCCCTTCCCTCTCAGCCAGGGCCCCGTGGCTGATGCTCAAGCCCGCCTCCTCGACGCCCAGAAGCCTGTCTCACCTCCTTCCCCACGTCCTCCATCGTTTAAAGATGTCGAACTATAGCGATATGGCCATTTAAATAAAAAAGGGCAAATAAAATGCTGAGAGTCAGTTTGATCTAACTCAACCTTTTCAAATGACTACACTAATTTTTGACATATGAATTTAACTGTGTGTTTGCCCCCCAATAAACAGGACGAATAAACACTATATCATTTTTACACTTGAACTGTATTATGATTTTAATGCAGGCTCAGGTGAGACGAGGTCAGAGGATACAATTAAATGGATCTGGTACCATCTGGAGATTAGGGTCTCTTTAACCATGCTTGGGTGATTTATCCATCAGCAACTCATGTAGTGCTTCATAAAAATTGGTATCTGTTTAAAAAAAGATGTTCAAATACAGTGTGTTTTTAAAATTAGAGACTAAAATATTGTGCAGCTGCAGGCAAGCAGTTTATTTCTTATCCACTGAAACAGAAATTCCTGTATAGGAATAAAGCTGCTAATTTAAATTGACTGCACTTACTGATATTTATATAAGGCTTCTTTGTGCAGGGCAAAAGAAAAACAACAACAAAATCCTACACCCTTTTCAGTGAATGCCTAATGAGGCAGACTTCAAGGGGTTCAAAATTCCCTGAGTGAAGGATGATTACCTGCTTTCCTAAAGGGGGAGAGGGGTGTCTTCAATACTCATTATTCCCACCTTCAGCTCGGTGATATCCCTTCTTGAAAACCATTAAAGAGGGTGTGCCACAAGAACAGTTTTGTTATGGCAAACAAAAGTTGTGAGCCTTCTACTGCATTTTATTGCAAGGCTACAAGTAATAGTGTATGGCATTCGACAGAATTTATTTTGTAATAAAACAAAATGGGTGTAAAATCAAATATTTAAACTGTCAAGTTTCAAAGCAAATGAGTAGCTAAAACTCAGTTTAATAATTGATCCATCAATGTGCGGATCAAAAGCTAAGGCCAAAATTAAACAATTATTTTTCTGAAATTATATTTGATTAAAAATTTCCTGAAAGGAAAACAATTCAGCCATTCTTCTGGACAGTAATTTATACAGTTTAGTGATCTCGCTGTCAATAATATACAAATAGCACTAATATATTACTATAATGCTTCATTTTCATTAAGACATCTGCCAAGATCTCAAAAACCTTTTCCATTTGGGACTTGACTTATAATTGCATAATCCCTTGGGGGAGCTTCAATATTATTTTAATCAATTTTAACCACAATACACAATATGGATGATTACATTGCAATGTCATTTCCAAAGTTACTTTCCCCCATTACTCATTTGCAAGAGGAGAGGACACTAGAAATATTTGTGAAACGTAATCCAGTAGGGAAACAAATGACGAGCATGCAGCATGCATTTCTCTGTCTTTCAGAAGGATGACAGAACGAATAAATACAAATGTCCATCTGCCAGGGGATGCAGTGCCCGCTGTGCTCGGTCCCAAGCCTGACCGAGACTCGGGCCGGCCACTTCTCGCCGTTCTCCTGCTTCTCCCGGCCCCGTCCCGCAGCAGCAGCACCGGTGGGTGCCGGGATCAGCAGCCCAACCAGACAGAGCTCGTCGCTCTTCCTCCTCTGCCTGGGGCTGGCACTGGAGGCCGGAGGGTGGTGGAAGAGGCACCAGGAGGGAGCTGTGCCCGCGGGACTCAGCTCGCAGCCACCGGGGAGGGAAACCACTGGAGAGGGAGGGTGCTCCAGGGGCACTGCTCCTGCACATATTTAACGTGCCAGCTCCCACGCAGCCCAAAACTGCCGTCAGACGTGACCTTGGCAATATTACAGTGGTAATATTTTCACAAGCATGACCTCCTCCAAATCTGGGTCTCCAATATATTCTGAGCAAACATACTTTCCTCCCTGTCAGGCATACTGTAGATATCTTCTTTCTCCACCTGTTTTGCCTGAGTGAGCGTATTCCTTGGATATATTTAGGTCTTTCAGATCAGGTGCATTTTGCACACATGTTATGGATGAAGAAGTGACAGCTGTATTTTAATTGTCGCCACTAGGCTGGATGTGGTTTCTTTATAAATTTTGGTGTTAATCTTGGAGAAAATGTTATTTAAAGTAACAAAAAAGTTATTTGAAGTATTTAAAGATGTTATTTAAGAGTAACTCCTTGTTAGATGATTTTCTCTTAATTTCTGAGGGGTTCCTTGTCAATGTGCTGATTACAGAAGGCGTGGAGCAGCTGCCCGGTGCAGCAGGTGACAAGGGGATGGTTCCTCCTGTTCCTTAGGGAACAGCAGGCTGGTGACACCATCGCTGGGAGTGAGGTCCCTCTTGCACAGAAGGATGGAATCAATGTCTTCTCTGTGTGAGCAAACAAAACCAACATGCCCTGAACTGGTTTAAGTATGCATTGAATAATTTCTGTAATGATTTGCAATAAATAAATTTTGCTGCTGTGAAGCCATAGGGCATAGAAAGCAATGGCAGCAATATGCTCTCTTCCCCTTGCCCATCAGAGATGGTCACTGGGGTCTTCTGTACACTCCAGAGAGCTGCACCATCCATTACCGACATAGTTGCCATTAATAGGCAAACATATCCAATTTGAATGAATCTGTAAAAATCACTTTAATCTAGAGCTCCGGTCCAAAAATCACCCAAGAGTTCTTTGTCTGCATTAAATAATTTCCTGCTACACTTAACAAATCTCAGAAGTGTCGTCTGTGGTATAAAGTAAAAACTACAGTGACCCATGTAGCTCAAATTCATCCTCTACAATTGTCTGCCAAAACCTTCAAAAACTGTAAAAAGAACAATTAACACCAAAGTTATTAATGGATGTCAACCCAATCCACCACTTCTAAAAACAAGGACTGTTTGTAAAAGTTGCATTGCAGTCTGTAACCAGGAAAAAGTATTGTTCTTTACTTCAAGTTATAAATTTAGGGGGCTCTGCAGCCAAGGTGTACTTCGTAGGTGAGAAGGAGATATTCCGTATGAGCCAGCACTGAATTCAGGTGCTGCCTGTCACCACAAGAAAAATATAAGAATCATTTTTCCATTTTTTTTTTTAAATCAAGGGAAGACTCAGAATGATCAGCAACTTTCCTCTGTGTAGTTTGTCTAAGCCAAAGCCACGATGCATTGCATCAAGAAGCCCCACTGCCACCCATCTTATGGGACTGCCGAGCGGGTGTTCAGATAAGTCAAAACACGAGAATGAGGAATCAGTTCCTGATGGGAGAGAGAAAGAGGTTCATCTTTTCTTCAGAACTGATGGAAAAACAGGACTGGGAACTTAAAAGCAGTCAGAAACTTGCTCATTTGGGGTTTTCCTAAGTGCTTCCAGTTACAGTAGCCTCTGGATCAGGTTTGAACTGATTTTAGGACTTCTCACCTTTGCCAGTATGAAATGTGGCACCTTTTCCATCATTTCATCTAGGATACTGATAGCAGGCTTGTTTTTTCAGTGTGATGACAACATCTAATGCTTCTGTTTTCCTGAAGTCAGTGCTGAATCCTGCATATCTCATTAAAACTCCAGCTGAAAGGAACTGAGCTGGCTAAATGCTTATTAGTCTTTTTTGCAAAGTGGAATACCTATTTTTATTTGTGTGTGTGAGAAGCTCCCTAAATAAAACATAATACCTTATTATTTAAAACAAGAATGCAAACTGAAAACTTGTGCAGCATCTCCACAATGACATGTGTGGTTTGGTTCCATAAAGCATTTCATTCTCAGAGAACAGTTTCATTGATAAAATAATTCAGTTTATAATGGCAGTTAGCACTTAAAAAAAAAAAAAAAAAAAAAAGAGGAGCTGTTTTGCAACATGGAACATGAAAAAAAGGAAACTTTCGGTTCCAGCAAAATGCTTTCAGCCCGCTCGGAGCTCCAGGAGCGATGCAGAGCGTGACCACAGCTCCCTGGGGACATTCCCTTTCTCTCCACACCACAGCCCCCTGCCTGCCCTGCTCCCAGGGCTCAGGCTCTCAAAAGGAGAAGTCAAAACTACTGGGTAAACAGGGAGAAGTCTGTGGTGGCCAGGCATAACCACGGAGAAAAATCATTAAAAAGTCATTTCCATCAAATGGAAGTTTTACGAAAACATTGCTAAACCCAACCCATAGCACTTTGCATAATTCCTTCCTGTTTATGAAAATGAAATCCCCTAGAAATCCATGCTCGAGCCCATATGGTGGCTGATGTGATATTTGGCATAATCGCTGAGGAAAGCATGGTGCTGCTAATTTGCCTTTCTGCCCCTGGGACGGGTCCCCTGGCACCACCGCCTCTCACTGTGCGGACGCAGGACTTTGTTCCGCCGAGGTTCGGGGTGGGGAGGCCCAGGGACGAGCCTGATGCTGTGCTCCCTCTCCTCGCTCCATCCATCGCCTCGCACCTGCCGGGAGGTGCGGACACGTCCCCAGAGCTGCAGCACCGGGGTGAGGGCAGCAGCAGCCCCAGGCCGTGCCGGGGGTGTTCACGAGCCGAACGGGGGCTGAGGGGGCCCAGCCCTGCTGCCACGCTGCCGCCGAGCCGCCGCGACAAGGGTTAAGGGAGTTTTGACGATTTTACCGCATGAACACTGTCAGTGAAACGCATTTTGAATCCCTGTTTAAAAGACATGTAATTGCCTCAGATTCTTTATATTATCATAACTCTTCAGAACTGATTGATTTTAGGTTTATGGAAAAATATGCAAATGTGCAGAGAACGACACACATTCCTCATCGCGGGCATAAAAGCAGTTCACAGAGAATCCGTCTGATTGAGTTTGATTACTGAACAAAATCTAATTATTTTAGATACACGTTCAGGCTTTTCTGGAGAGGCATACTGAAGAGAAGAAATATTTGGTATACGTGAGTGCTGTTTGCCTGCTCAGGTTTGTTTATTCACATATATTTTGACAGTCCAGAATTTTAAATAATTGATACTGGCGTTCATTCTTCAGCGTCAAAGAAACAAACCTAATTGCACAAGGCGCGGTGCTGATGTGCTCGTGGGTGCGTACCCTGTGCCTCCCACTGCAAAAAAAACCCAGCGGCGCCTTCGCAGGGCCTTCTGTGTCAGACCGGCCAGGCCTGTCGTGTCGTGTCATGTCATGTCATGCCGTGCCGTGTCGTGTCATGTGGTTTCATGTCGTGTCGTGTTGTGCCGTGTCGCTCCTCGTGGCTGCTGCACCACAAGGAAGGGAGCGTGGCGAGGCGCTGCTGTCCCGCGTGTGGCTGTGCTGTGCTGGCAGGTGG
Source organism: Cygnus atratus (assembly GCF_013377495.2). Classification (NCBI taxonomy): domain Eukaryota; kingdom Metazoa; phylum Chordata; class Aves; order Anseriformes; family Anatidae; genus Cygnus; species Cygnus atratus. The sequence continues at coordinate 39,781,916 of NC_066367.1, forward strand.
GGAGCTGCCGAGCCTGGGCCTGCGAGTCTTTTAAAGCAGCTCTGAATAATTAGCAAATCCCTCCTTCTCATAAACAATTATCATCCTCTCCCAATTACCTACTCAATTATGATCTACAAAGTCTCTTGCATTGAATTAAACCATATGTTTTCCACAGTCACTTCTAGTAGGAACACTCCTGTCCGCCTGCTCCCTGATGCACAAACTTTTTCTCCCCCAGCTCCCCCCTGACAGACCGCTCCTGCAGGAAGCAGCAGCATGAAGCACCAAAGCCTGTGCCAGGAGGGCCGCATCCACCCGAGCTGTGCTTAGCCAAGTCCTGAACCTCCAGCGCTCTCCTTCTTCCTCTTTCTTTCACCTGCATTGGTTGAATCAGGCACTAACTTCAGGCGTTTTCTCCAGCTCAATAGGCTGGCATGTCTCTGGGGCGCCGGGAAGGCAGAGATGCTGCTGCAGGTCTGTCTCTGGACAGACTTCAACAATTACAATTATTAAGCATCAATATTGTTCCATCAAAACCCCTCATCCTTACATGTGGGCCTCGCTGAGGTCAGCGTTGAGAAAGGGCAGGCTCTTCCCCTGTCAAGAACAACAGGAACAGTATGTTCTTTGGTCACTAACCCTTTTCTTTTCTCGGTAACTGTGAACGTTTATCATCCGCCCGAGTCATTTCCCCTTGTCTTTCAAGAGAATTTTTCCATGTAGCTGAGTACCGCTATTGGGTGCTGTTGGGACATGAGGGCTGCCCGCCCCTTAAGGAAATTGCTATGTGATAATTAGGTGTAGAGCCCCTCAGATATACCCTGTTATCAAATACAAAAGCATTACTTATGCATTCTGCTGTGGACCCATCATTAATTAGGAGTTTTACATATTAATTGCAACACAGAAAAAAAAGCAGTTTTCCTCTCTTTGTGAAGCACTGAGGGATGCTGAAGGTGCATGGCTGCACTGAGTAAAGCGGAGTGGAAATCTCTGGCCTTTGGGTACAGCATCAGCAGGACGGCCTCGGTGAGGCAGCGCTGGGACCGGCCGCGGGCAGGCGGTGTGCCTGGCGGCGTGGGCACGGAGCCCACCCAGACCCCGGCACTGCCGCGCTCCCCCCGTACCCCGCAGCCCCCTGCACGCTGCCTGCACCCCTCGCTGCAGCCGAGGCAGGCTGGTGCCCGCAACTGAAGCCTATTGCCGAGGAGACAGAGCAAACCACACAGTATGTCAATAAGGATTTGCACTGCATCATCTGTGCCAAAAAACTAACTTCATCTCCTCCACCTCAGTACAAATTAGAATTTATATGCAACTCCCCACTTCAGGTGGGCAATCCAAAGAAATTAACCTCAGGAGAAAATTGCTTTTTTCTGGCTTAACACATAGCTTATTATCATGTCAGGCAGAAGAGACAGTGGGGAAAATGCAAAATCACAGACATGATACAACAGTGCATCCATATATTCACAACTGAAGAACAATTTATTAGGAGAAATTTTAAAATCAGAAAAGCAGAGTTCATTCTTTATGGCAGCAGGCAGAGACTAGCAGTCAATCCTGTGGACTAATAAAAGGCAGCAAAACTCCAGCCCAAAATAGTATGTCTAGGGGAGAAGATGTACTTATACTGCTAGTACTGACTTACAAACATGATGCTGTTTTCTGCAAACATCCCAAAGCACTTTACAGACTTGGCAAAGTTTCCTGCATCAGGAAAAATAAGAATCAGAGTGAGCGAGTGCAAGTCACCTGATGACACGAGTTGCATTTATGCAATCGTTCGGGATATCTATCAAGATAAGCCTGATGTCACTGCTAACTAGGAGAAGGCTAACTAGCAAACGAGGCTAGCTGCACAGCTCTGAGGCAGGCAGAGCTGAGGACATGGGATGAGTGGTGAGGAAGTTTGTTCTCCAGGGGCTCAGGGGGGAATTCTCACCCCCTCCCTCCCCCTCCCCAGTCTGAATCCAGACATTCCAACAGAAACCATTTCTGTGCTGTATGCCTGGGAAAGGGACAGGGAATGTGGTTACAGAAACGTGCAATGCCATTAGGTGGTGCAGGAACAGTGTCCTGCCTGCAGCCGGAGGGGACAGGTCCAGGGTCGCATGCAGGCCACGGCGAGGGCAGGAAAGCCGCGGTGCTGCCCACAGCAAGGGGACAAGCCCAAGGGCACAGAGGGAAGCGCTGTGGTGAAAGGTGCCCGACCCGCAGCTGGACAGGCTCCTGCAGCCCAGGCTGGCAGTGGGGCACAGCCAGAGGCGATGTCCCTGCTGTGCACGGCATCGTTCCTCGAAATAATAAACCACGGGTGTTTGGCTTTTCTAACAGCCTAAAAGGGAAAGCTTGACCTCCACGGTGCCGGTGGAGCTCATTTATCCCCAAACATGTGTTGAGGGCTGGATACTGGCTAAACAAACTTGGCTCTCCTGTGGTTTGCCCGCTGGTAGGGCTGCAGGCACACGGTTGTTTCTTTCCGTAGGCACTTCAGCAAACGGAGCGAACAGCTCACCAGAGAAAAGTTGTCACATTCACTGATTCATCAACGCTTCTCTGGCGGCAGCGGTACCTGTGCCATCTGTGTTGAGCACTTACAAAGAAACCTCTCTGCAACTGCCATACAAATCAGGGGCACCATCAAGGTCACCCTGAAGGGAATTTCGGGACACAGAGAAGATGTTCGGCGGCGCGGCGGTAAGCAATAACAGCATCCCTGCGCACGTCCTGCCGCATCCCCGCCTGCTCCGCCCCAGCCTGGAGCAGCCCAGGCCCCGCTGGGAAATGTGTATTATGCCTGGGTTAATTTACTGATTAATCTCTAGTCAGTGGTTTGTGCTTTCCCCAGATGGCCAATTAAAATTTACAACTGGCAGAGCAGTGCCCTGTTGGCAGGCTGCTGCGGGGCCACGGCTGCAGGCAGCGACAGAAGGCGCGGGCCCACTTCGCCTCTCCTCCCTCGCTGGTGGGGCAAGCTCGGGGTGCTGGGCAGGCTCGGGGTGCTGAGCAGGCTCGGGGTGCTGGGCGGCATGGCCCCCACCCGGCCCCAGGGCTGGGCACACCAAGCACCCCATGGCCAAGCACCCCAAGCACCCCGCTGCGGTCCCTGCGGGCGTGTGGGACGCACACAGCTGGCTGTGCAAATCACACCGCAGCGTGTGGGGCTGGCAATGGGTAATGCTGCGATGCGTACAAAGGATGGCATACTTTTACAGCAGTAACAGAAGGAAAACAGAATTTTGTCATTTGGCATTCAGTACAGATGATGTTGGAGCATCCAAACACATAAGCATAGCGCAAACCAGAAACAGGCTATTGTATGAGTCTTTGTTCAAAAGTTACTTGTGCATGGGCGTCACCTAGGCTGGAAAACTCCAAAGCAAATTATTAATTGAGGCCAACTGATTTCCTTAAGAGCCCAAACATAGCCATGATGGTGGGTGATATCACGACAATTTGCTGTTTTCTATAACTGTCCTCATAACTCAGAGCAACACTGAGAAATACTTTGTGAAAATATATTGTGAAAAAATGCTGCTTCTGCAAGTGCTTCCAGAAGATACCACAGTTCAGTATTTTAGAGCAAAATTTCCCTGCTGCTGCTTTTCTTTCTTTCTTTTTTTTTTTTTATAAGAAGACTTCATGAATATTGATGGTAAACATAATAACAGCAATACTCAGGAGTATAGTCAACTCTTGCTGCACAATTCACATAATTCCCCTTAAATTAATGGCAGTTACATGTGTGCCCTGGATAAAGACTGCACCCCCATGGAAGCAATACCGAACCTTCATCCCAGTCTACGAAAACACAGCAAAATGCCCACTGCCTGTCGGACAGGCAGAACTGCAAGATCAGGCGCCCTTGTAATTGCTTTGAATTTTCCTTTTTTTAATTTTTTTTTTTAAGGTTGAATTTTCGTATGTTGAATTGCATGTACTTGTATATGTTCCTGCTCCACAAAATCAGTGCCTCCGTAAGGTAAGCACCTGAGCAAAACCCGTTGTTGATTACATTCACAAATTCCCAGACAAACGTCCTCTCCTCTCACCTCTTCAGCAAACCTACCGGTAGGGCGAGGGCAGCCCCTGGACGCCAGCACCCCACCAGGATGGGGCAGGGGTGCGTGACCAGCCAGCCCTCCACACAGCCCTGTGGGGGCTACATCCCTGGCCTCATCCTGCTCCCTTGCACGGCTGCCTGCTACGAGGCCTGGGGTATTTATTGATGCCCACGGTGTTTTCCCCAGTCTCACCCCGCTGTGAGCTGCCCAGCTGCCGTGAGCTCGTCCATTGGGACGGCACTGGCATCACGAGGGCATCCTGGAGTCCTCCTTCAGCACAGAGGCACTTATGATGCTGTGGAATTGCTCTCCCGGCTCTGACTGTGGATGGTTTACCCCAAATGTCCAATTTTCAGTGTCTAATGATGGGAACCCCACCACAGAGCTGCTCAACTCATGCGCTGAAAGACACAACAGCACTGAACGGGTTGCTGGTGGTGAGTAGCCTTTGTTAAAGATGTATCTTGTCTTTCTCTCTGCCAAATTTCTTTTGACTTCTTACAAATCTTAATTGTGTTTTTTTTTTTTTTAGCTTCTTAATTTTATGGGCTTGTTGAATTGCAGTTGTCAAAATCTTGCATCACTATTTCTCTTCTCTTATAGGATGTGCATAAGCATTCTGGCTGAAATAAGTATGTGAGAATCTCAGATCCACAGCCTCCTCTGAAATGAGCATTGTGACAATATTTTCCTCTGACTTGAGATCACTGGAACAGTGCTGGAAAACAACACAAAAGGGGGATGAACATAGTTTGTGTAAGCATTTGAGATTCAGTATCAGAAGACGTTTTGTACTGGGCTCCCTTTTCCAAGGCTCTCCAAGGAGTAAAGATGGAACTACAAAACGCAAACATCCGACAGCAGGAGTGGCAGCTGAGCAGTGCAGCCTGGCCAAATTCCTAGGCTCTGCAATACCTCTGGTTTTTCCTTCTTGAGACAACACACCCTGTGGTGACCAGGCCTTGGCAGTGAGAGGTTTCTGGCTGCAAGGTGCATCCAGGATCGCTGTGTGGCCCCCAGGCTTGGGGCCAGGCTGGTATGCTCTGCGCAGTTGTGGTGCGTGCTTTGCCACCCCTTAGCCAGAGAAGGCAACTTGCAGAGATGAAAAAGCACATTTTACTGCATATTAATGAGTCGGTTCAGAAGTGCTGTGCTTGTTCCGGTTTCCAACACCCTGACATACAAACACATGCCAGTATTTTACTGAGTGCATGCCCACAAAGACCTGTGTCTGTCCCAGTGGCTGAGACCCAGCCCTGTGCTTCCAAGTGCTCCTGCAGTGAATGTCAGTGGGGGGAATCGGGGCCGGGCACCACCACGGTGCCTGGTTTGAGGATGCCTTTGCCCTTGTGCTGGGCAGGGTGCTGGGGAGCCAGCGGCAGGGCTCAGGAGCCCAGTGGTGCTGCCTCTGCTTCACCAGCCCCGCACCGAGCCCTGCTGCTGCCTGCGCCGTGCCTGCGCCTCCCGCTGCTGCAGGCGTGCCCTCAATTAGCCTCTGTAATTGCGGTGCGCTGGGTGAGGAAGCAACCTGCTCCCTGCGAGCCCCCGTGAGCATGGCCATCACCCTCACAAAGCACCCAGTGAGGGCTGGAGTGCGGCTGACAGCAAACCCCTGTGCCAGGCATGTCCCTCAGGGGAGAGCGGAGCTTGGAAAAGCAGCAGTGGATCGCCACTGCCGCAGCATCCAGTGTGCAACGCTCCTCACGCAGGTCATGCTACAAAACCACCCGGTAGACAGGTGCTTGATGCTTGAGATACAGACGGTCAAATGACATCAGGGGCTGAGGGGAGCTGGGAGGTCCCTGGGGACCTTGAGCACAGGGTGACTGACCCCACAGGCAACCAACCCTGCAGGCAGGAGCAGGAGGAGAGCTGCTTTGGGTGCAGCTCCACTGCCAGCAGCTCCGCTGCATCCAGCCCGGTGACAGCAGTGTGGGAAGGCAGAGGTACCACGACAGGCGACCACGGAGTGGTTCAAAGACAAGTGAACACCAGGAGATGGAGTCGAGCAATAAAAAACAGCGGGCTGAAATTCAAAAGACACCTTTGTCTTGTGGAGCATTCCTAGTGGTCTCCCACAGGACGTGGTGGAAGCTGCATCACCTGAATAGCTGAAACTGTGCTGAATGGGGCACTTGTTTGATCTCTGGAGAGAACAAACCTGCATGGGCAAGGATAGCAGGAAAGTGGACACAATAAGTCTATTCTCAGCTAATTTCTGACTGTGGGAGTTTCTGACTTCTCTGTTTGGAAGTGGTTTAGAAATGAGAAGCGGCTCCACGTGGTCCCAGCACCTGCTTCCCTGAAATTCTCAGGGAAGAGGCACGACTTCTGCGTGCTGCAACCACACCAACAGCAAAGACTGGCTGAAGCAGAGGGGCATTGGACGTGTCCTGTGAAATGCTGGATTTCATGGCCCATACGGTGCTTGGTTGTGGCCTTTCTGAAAAAACACGATTTGATGACACAACAGGAGCAGCACACGGGCAGCAGTGCCAGCACCAGGCGGGGGCATGATGGGGGCAGGAGGTTGGCTGCTGCCCTGCGTTCTGGCAGTCAGAGCAGCTTCCAGCTCCATCCCTGGCTGCGGCACTGAGCCCCTCCGTGCTGCAGACAGGCCTCCCCCAGGCAGGAAAAATGCAGGAATTAGTGTGCTCCTTGCTGTTGGACCTGATCCTACCTGGCCCTGAACATGAGGGAGGAAAGGGAGACAATACAACAAAACACAGGCTTTCTGTTGTCCTCACATTGTCTCTTTAACACGGTGTAGCTTTCTGAGAGCTAGGAGGGCAGGATTCATCAGTCCTGCAATGGGAATGCCAGGACTCCTGCCAGGACAGGCAGCTACCCTCACTTCAGAGAGCCACTCCCAGAAGAGGAGCAGAGCCGAGGTGCCGTGCCCTGCTTCGCCCCAGGGAGCACCTCCAGCTTCGGCAGGAGGGGCTGGTGCTGCCACCACGTGAGGCTGCGCCTGGCCAGAGTCCCGGCTGCCTCGTGAATCACGGGCTCTTATTTTTCCCTTTTTCTTTACGGGTAAAGACGATCAGTATTTTGGAAAAATCCAACACATGTTAATATCATGACCTGCACGGTTACTGTCAATAGAGATGGGCTGGTGATCTTTAAAAGGAGATTTTCTCAGGGTGAAGGACAAACATGACATTAGAGTCATCAAACTCCCTACCTGACAAGGACATATAAATTGTAAATGGTCGGGGGCACAGAGATCAGGTTGTCTTTCTTCCAGATGCTTCTCCATCACAACAGTGATCTGCCACCTCTCATCTGCATCTCGCGCAGCGCCAGCAACGGGGAGAGGAACAATTAATGGCAAGTTGCACCCTGGTGCCCACCGCTGCCTGTGGCTTCCAGGCGCTGAAAGGGCAGGCTGGGCCTGACACGCAGACGGGCAGAGGGCGAAGACCGTAGCTGCAAGAGGCAAGAAATCTTAGGGCCTGATCCTGTACCTATTTACACGTTAGGCACCCTCCTGGCCCCTGGTGCAGCTGGAATTCCTTAAAGAGAGAAAAATATTTTATTTTTGTAACCTGTTCATTTATGTGCTTATTTAGGCACACGCTCAGTTGCATTCAACCAAGAACATTTCAATTTACCTTTTAAGAATTTCCTTCCAGAATAGCATAGTTGGAAAAATTTGGATTTTTGTAGCATCCCTGAGCAACCAGCCCTTGCAGCCCTGACAAGTTCGGCTCTGGCTGGGTTAGATTTATGTGCACAAGATTAAGCGACCCTTTCCTGAGAAGAAAGGAATCAACTAGGTAGGAAACAAAGAGAAAGTGAGGAGAGCAGAAGTTTTATCATCCTGTTCTTACGCACAGTAAGTGGAGGCACGCAGTGCTGTGGAGAGAGGCAAAGCCAAAACATGGAATAAGAGCGAAGCCTGCCTGTCCATCCTCCGGCTGATACACGGGGGGGGCGTGAGCTCCGTGCCGGTACCCCTTTGGCCATCCTGCACCCTGCTGTGCCCCGCACGGGGGTCTCTCCTGCACCTCCCCGAGGAGATGTGCGTTCAGGGGGGGTCACCTTTGGCATCCAGGGCCAGGGGCCTCCTCCCCCGACACACCAGGAAGGATCGTCCTGCCACAGGGCTCAGGTTTGGTGAGGAATTAATCCGGGCTTCCAGCCCTCGCAGCAGTGAGCCAAATGTCTTTATCTGCCATGTAAATGCAATAAAAGGAAATACGCACAGGATTACAGAATTTACAGCCTTGAAAGGAACAAAATCATATAAAGTGTCACTTCTATATAAAAATGTTGCCTCCGTCTTCAACATATGTAGCCCTCCCCACAAAGATGTGTATCTTATATAAGTCTTGTACATGTCTCATATATATCTATGTGTGTATATATATATATATATATATATATACGTATTTTCTAATGAATTACATCAAAGGACATTGTGGTCTTCATTTTCCCAGATCTGGCAACTTATCAATGCTATCCACATTTAATTAGTAGACATTTTTTTTCCCGTGAGCATATTTACTTGAATTCCTTGTTCCTACGGCAACCCAGCGAGTGCTACAGCTCCAGGAACAGTCTAGACTAACCTAAAAAAGAATGGAGATTAAAGAGCAAGCTCAATATTAAGATTATGCTGCAAAGCCAGAGCTTGGTGAGAGCAGCATTACAAAGCAGGCTCAGATAAGACTCTTATTTCAAGGAGCCTATTTATAGCATTACAGATTTGTATTTATTCAAGGGTACCTATAGTATACAGGCTGCGAGAGACGACTCATTTAGCACTAAGTTCTCAGTAATTGGCTATCAACTCAGGTAAGGGATTTTTTTTTCCTAATAATTACAATCCATTTTCATTTTAAAATACCTACCAAGGGAATAGCTAAGCAATATTCACACCATTTGTATTTACAGATGCTCTCCTTGCTGATGTAGTTGTAGTTTTAAAGCATACAAAATATCTAAATTATCTAATGGCATTGCAGCTGTTCAGAACAGAAAATATTCTTCAAAAGAAGACACACATTACCACTTCTTATTTACATTCTTACCATTCTTATATAAGGTTTCCTTACATAGCGTGAGTGCTGAATACAGTTATAAGAAGACTGATACAAGATAAATATACAACACTTAAGTCCTTTCGTCCTTTCCTTTCCTTTCTTTTTTTTTTAGTTTTTAAATGCCCCTTTTTTAGATTCAAAAAGGAAAATGAGGAATAAATATAAAAAAGAGAGAAGGGCCACTTACCAGTTACAGAGTAAACCATCTCATTTAAAGATTTTTAATATATATGGTATTCTGATTCTTTTAAGTAAAAAAAGTGCATTCGGAATAGTCTCACATCTTTTGTTTTAAACCCTGTTTGCACAATTTAACTTCAGACAAGATAGATCTTTTACAAGATACCTACAAAGCATTAAAGAAATTTTTACACAGAGACCCAAAATGTATTATGGACTTCAGAGGTTAGAATTTATATATGTATATATATATATATTTATGGGTGAAAGTTTAAGACATTCGTAGGGGAAGATCTCTCCAATCAGCATAATAAGGACAAAGATGTTAGGAAGCCTCTAAATTACCTGGTGTGGAGGAAGGAAGTGAAACTCTTCCCACCTGACCTTTCAGCACTGTTTTATTAACTCTAGGTTGCAAGCAACAAGTTTAACTGAGGGGCTTCTAGGTGGTGGCTTCCTTTGTGTTCAGACTTTCAGTGTAGAAAATGTTTTAGTGTCAATCATCCAGTTTGGAGACATCTGCACCAAACTCTCATTGTGCTTGAGCTTAGCTTTTGTCTCCCTTCCACAACTGGTCCTCTCTTTGTGTCAGAGCAAAACATTTAAATCACACCACTCATAACATGTACCTTGTCAGTACTGAGCTGCGAAGTCATCAGAAAAGCAGATGTGAAATATCCCTTTGGTAAGCAATCACTGGGAGGTAATTGACCGTATTTATCCTTTTAATGCCATGAGTTTAGAGTCAAAAAATTACTACTTTTACAAAAATAACTTTCAGGTGCAATCAACTAATGCAAACACCTTCAGGAATCTTTTAACTCCCTTTTGCTTGCAAAGTGATGGGAGATAAGAGATTGTATTTCTTATGCATTATTACCAGCTTGCAAAGCTTTAGTTTCCCTGCAAATATTAGCCATCAAATGAATTAATTAATCTCCACAACCCAACAATGGCACGCTTTCCTCTGTAGTCTGTGACCTGAACCCAGCAATCCTGGGTGTCCTCCTGCGCTTGTCTGAAGTGCGTTTTAATACCAAAGAACACAACAACTTAAATGCCATTCCCTGGTTTTATGAAAAAGCAATATCAGAGAGTAAATAGGGCAAATACCAACAAGGAGGGACACACAAGTTGAATCGAACAATAAATTCAAATAATATCACTAAATCGAAGAGTAGAGGCAGTGTCGGTAAGCTCCTTTCTCCCAGTGAGTTTTCTGGAAAGTCTGGGAGCTGAGCAAAGGTCTGAGCACCCCACTCTCCTTCTGCTTTAACAACAACAATCAGGACTGGATTGAACCTCTTCAAATAATTCTCCAAACAGAGATAAAGCATAAAAGAGAGAGAGAAAAAAAAATCCAGCATATTCTTTTGCAACCGGTAATAAGCTTACGCTTGCAATAGACTTGTTAAATAATTAGAGTTAAATTACCTCCTCTCCTACCACCACCTTTCTCAGCTTTTCACTTTGAAGTCGCAGTTTAATGGAGGGGAATCAGTGAAGGAACACACAGGAGAGGGCCGGCTGGAACACCAGCCCTCGCTCACAACGGATTTGTGCCCTGGTGGCTGCATGTGCAGCCGTGGAGTGCTGCAACTCGCCCGCAGCCACCCCAGCTCCTGGGCATGGCCCCGCACGGGCGCGTGGCTGTGCCTGGCCCTGCCCCAGGCCCCGCACACGCGTGACAAACACACACCTGCACACGCGTGCACACGCGCACCCCCGGCCCCGGCTCTGAAACAGAAGGCACAGAAAAAGGAATTGAGATTTGCAGATCTGATAATGAGCCAGTTAATGACATAAATGATACCTCAAGAACCTCACTAAACCATCCAGGTCCTACAATTTAATCTGTAATAAATACTCCTGCATCATTGCGAGATGGCTGCTCATAATGGCAAATGAAATATGCTGGTATGATAGGTACAATAAATCTGGATTTTCCTATGGTTCCCTCAGGCTAGAACAATATGTAACCAGAGTGCGCACTGTCAGGATGAGCAGATCTCAAAGCCATCATAAAATCTAAATGGGGACTAATTAGGAGGCCCTTCCCTTCTAGAGTTACTATTTCTATTGACATTTTCCATGCATGAGCCCCTCCATAACATCATAAGTCACCAAGATAAGAACTCCCTAGATTATAGGGAAAAAGCTTTAATGGAGAAGTTGAACTCAAAGGCGATGCATAAATTTTCCTTCTGATACCACGGGAAGTCTGTGTTCAGTACTTTCTTTACAAACTTTCCTCCCCGGCCCCGGCTGTGGCTGCACTGTCCCCCAGCGCCCCGGGAGGTGCTGCTGTGGTTGGGGTCACCGGCACCCCCAGGGCCCCTGGGTGCTGAGCTGCCCGAGGGACAGGCTGCTGCGGGCAGGGGGCACACACCAGCCCCACTCCGGCCCCAGACCCCACACGGGGGGTTCGGAGCACCAGGGGCTCCCCCTGGCCGGGCGGAAGACACGCCGCAGAAAGCAAGATTTATTGGCTGTTTACAGCAGACTTTACGTTCAATTTTCCCTTGTCACATTCGCACAAAGTAATTGCCCTTGTGTGTACGTGCATATTCCTGTTTGCTGAAGGCGTGGGCACGTGTCCTTGCCTGCCTCCCTGATGAATTGCCTCAGGCCCAGCCTCCAGCTGGAGGATTTAGGGACTGTCTTGCCACTGCGATGCCCTAACCCATGTAAATGATGTGTGCGGGGTCTCTGTCCCTCACTATGACCACCGTGATCTGGAGAAAAGTGCACTGAGAGCAGGAGAGGGCTCTCATGGTGCATGCTTTTCCCCAGAGTGCCCTCAGAAAGCGCGGGGCTTTGTGCTCTGCCTCCTTCGCCAGCACAGACCGCTCCCACCCCGCACCCAGCGCTGTGATGAGGCTGGCCCTACTCTTCAGGAACATTCGTTAATACTGAGCTGAAATGTCTGAAGCACTTTGGCAGTCTCTGGACTGAGGAACAAATGTTTTCCCTCTAAAGGACCCGCGGGAGCACAAGCGGAGGGTGGCTGGCAGAGTCCTGCACAGACCCGAGCGCACAGCGATGCAGCACAGGCAGATAATGCTCAGCAAACCACGTCCAGGCGTGTGCTCTCCTCCTGCTCGGGGTCACCCTTGAAGGAGCTGAATGCGTTTTATTCTGCATTATGCCTTGGCTTTCTCACCCTGACGGAGAAGCATCGAGGAGCCTCCAAACCTGCCGGGAGCGAGCGCACCTCAGCCTCCGGCACACTGCATGGGATGCTCAGCGCCACGTGTCCCTTCCGCCACCACACAGGGACATGGCACAGGGAGCCTGCTTGGCATGGGAAGGGACAGCCTGGACCTCTCAGCGGCAGTGGAACTGGCCCAGGGTCGGGGAGATCACAGAATACCCCGAGTTGGAAGGGACCCACAAGGATCATTGAATCCAGATCCTGGGTCCCCAGAGGACCACCACCACTAATAATAATAATAATAATAATAATAATAATAATAATAATAATAATAATATCATGTGTCTGAGAACATTGTCCAAATGCTTCTTGAATTCCAGCAGGCTCAGTGCAGTGACCACTGCCCTGGGGAGCCTGTTCCAGTGCCCAAGTATTTGGTATCAGCCTCCATGAATCAGCTGCTCAGGAAAATTGGGTTAAAATTTCATAATGTTTTTCAGAGGGTTTGGTTTTGGAATTCTTCCACATGGGCTTGGTAAATTTTGACTCCTTAGAGGTTAGATTTTCTAATCTCTTTCCTTTACTTAATTTTTAGAATGAATGAATTTATTTTCACTGTGGTGTTGCCACTACTTTTTTAAATGGAAAGCACAGTTTTCATCTGACATGCTCATAGCAGCGGGAGTAGCACAGAATTATTGGCGCAATTCATTGGTACCCATAATCAATAAGGCGCTTGAGCAAATTCAGTAATTCAAACTGACTGTACAATTAGGATATATTTAACAACTCAAAATCTGTGTGATGGGCAGCTCTGAAAGGCTGCTAAGGGCACTGGGGGTGTTGGAAGTGCAGTCGGGCAGCCTCTGCCAGCATGGCCACTGCCTTGGTGGCACCTGGAGCATCAGCTTCTGCCTTGCCACCTGCTCTGCATTCACACAAGGCTGATGCAGTTTTGGTATGCAGGAACCAGAGCTGTGATTTGCTTTTTAAGTCTGTCCATTTCTGTGAATTAGGACAAAAACAGAGGAATGCGATGTGGTCCAAGCATATCATCAACGACTTATTCTTCTGTAGCCTCAAAAAATATATTAAGAAAGAATCTGCATGAGCTTCTACAAATATTTTCCCCTTTGCATAAAAAAATAAATAAAATAATTAAAAAATACCCTGAGAAAAAATTGTAGCGAGGTGACTTGCATTGTATAGAATACATAATGGCTCCTACCTTTGATGACATTTATCTTTACTCGTGAGGGAAGACCTAATAATATGAATTATCAGGTCCCTCCTCACTCATGAAGAATAATGTCTTAAAGGACCGACGCCATCATACATTCAATGTGGTCTGTACTAATCCTTCTATTGTTAGAGCAGGCTGATATCTTATGTTTTCATTGTTTTCATGCTATAAAGTAAGCCTGCATGAAGTGGTGTTAAAAATGTAATTCTGCCGGAGTTTCGACCTGATTGAAATGCTGGAGTTTTCACATGTAATTATCTTTGATCTTCCAATGCACATTATATTTTTGAAAATTACTGACATAGGTAAACAAGCATTTTCTCAAAAACAGCATTCCTGAAGGATGAGTCTAAATACCCTTTTCTCAACTTTATGTTTACACAGAGTTATACAGGGGAAATGAGCCTTCAGAGAATTATTAGAGGGCAAACGAGAAGCAGCCAAGTTTATGAAAAAATAGCACAAAAATGACTGAGAGGATAGAGATCTATATCCTAAGTCAACTTCAGTTCCATTTCATTTTTTTACAGGAAAATCATTGGTGGGTGCGATTCGCTCTGTATTTTCTACCGAGGCTTGGCTGAGGAGAGGAGCAGTCCCTCCATTTCTCAGAAAGCACCAGCAGGGCCCCACTGCTCCGCTGCCTTGTGCTTGGGGTGCTGCTGTGTGGGCATGAGGATGGCCCCCGTGGGGTTGAGCCCCCTGCAGCTGCTCCTGGCACCCCCTGCTCCTGGGGCTGGGGGTGCCCCCCGCCACCCGAGGCGGGTTCCCCGGGATCAGGCAGGGAGCTGGGATGGGGGTGCTCAGGCATGCAGACCGGCTGCAGAGCAGCAGCAGAAAGGCTGCACATCAGGCTCAAATTCAGATCGTTTTTATAGGAGGGTGGTGGAAAATGAATGCCTCGTTCTCATAACTCTCCCTTTAATGAGTATATTGTTTTATCTGCTCATCACTTTCTAAATACACTTATAGTTAGGCAAGTGGTTAAATTACTGCCAAACACAGCATATTAGCTTGCCAGGACCGTATTTCAATCATTTGTGCTATCGCTAATGTAAGTACTGGGAACAGTTTAGATCTACACACAGACACACTTTTATTGTACCGCCAGGGAAGGGGATTTCCATTATGCAGCAGCGGGACCTCACCTGATCGCAGGCATGGACCAAGCCAAGCTTCAGCTGAAGGATTCCACTGAGGCATGAGAAACTGCTTTGTGTACGTTTCCTCAGAGTCTGTGCAGTGCAACAAAGAGCAAGGTACAACGTGGATCAAAGAGCTGGAGGGGAATGGCAGGGAGAGAAGGGGGATGTGCCTCGCTGCCTGCCCCACCGCTGGCAGCGTACCTGGGGAGCTGTGCCTGCGGGCTGTTCTCGTCACACACGTGGGAAGGAGGACAAGCTTTTCCCCTTCGACACCATCAGCAGGGAGGCAATATGTGTGTTCATGACCGCTTGCACGTGCTGCATCCACAAGCACCAGCCCCTATACGTGGTGCCCCCTGGTCCGTGCGGAGTCCACCACCTGGCTCGGGGCCGGCCGAGCAGCCGGCGGACTGCCACCCACAGAGCACCCCCTTGGTGGCCTGGCAATAAGCACTGTCTGTTTATCTCGCGCTTCTCCTCTGAGGATTTTGAAGAGACTCTCAAAAAATGGTATTCGTAATTGCATATGAGATTTCCACGGTGGAGGCAGAGCTATTTTTCCAAAGTTGTGCTCAGATACTTTGAAATGACAGTGCATAAATATCAAAGATAAACACCCACTAGCTTTCCACTGAAAGGGTGTGAATTCAGGGAAACAGAAAATAAATATATTTAGGATTAAATGCAACACAAGTTCTTGGTCAAATAGCTGTTGGGTTTAAATGGATCTATAACCGCTCACTGGAAGGTACGGCAGCCAGGAGCAACACTTTGCTCTCGCACACTGACCATCTGCCGGTATGGTAGCTTGGGCCTCTTACTTAGGTATTGCAGTCATCAGCTCATATTATACAAACGGGGACGAGTAGGTTTGTTCACCAGAGGGAAGCAATTCAAACCCAACAAAACAAATAGGAAAATTCGTGAGCCAATTCTCCTTCCATAAATTTCCTTCTGGTTTGAGTCTGGTTGCTCCCGAGGCAGGCGAAGGGCCCACGGGCGGTGCGGGACGGCCTGGGGAGCCGAGCAGCCGGGCGAGGTGGCACGGAGTGGGCTCACACCGTGCCCTGCGGTCCCCAAGGGGCTCGGGCTGCCCTCGGAGCCGTGCCACTGGCTGCAGAGCCCCCTGCCTGTGGCTCGGCCCTGCCCTGTCCCCAGAGCAATCCCCTGCCGGCCCCACAACACCAGCTAGGCCTTGCTAAGGAAGAGTGATTTTCAACGGATATAAATCAAAATAACTGTTTAGCAGCGCTGCTTAGCTTGAAATGAGTACTTCTGGTGGCACAACAGCATCTAAACATGACATATCTATTTTGGCTACCATGGCATGGAACGTCTCATTGAGTCAGTGTGCCCATTTGTATGTGCCCTTCAGTGCCTCCAAAGGTTTAAAACAGGAAGAAAAGAATTTTATCTCATACTGAGGATAATCCTATTTCACATGCACCAAATCTATAATCCAGCGAGTGTAATTCAGGATCACAGCACACGTTCCTGCATACACAGGAGTACATCATCTCACACCCGAGGCTGCGCAAAGCCGGCACCTAGCAGGGCAGCCGACCAGGCATGGCCAGCCCTGTGCTGCCACCGGTGCCACTGCGCTTCTCTCTGTCCTTCCTGAAGAGTAACTGAGCAAATGAACTCGCTGCACAGTTGCACTGAAAAAGCGAAAGCATGAATCTTGAAGGCACGGAGCAGAAACAAAGAGGTCACTGCCTTAAAAATGCTGCTGGTGCTGAGTGAAGCGCGTGGTGCTGGGATGTCGGGTGCCTGGGCACTATTACCAGCGCGTGGAGCAGCAGCACCCGGCTGGGTCTCTGCACCAGCCTGCTGGCAGGTGGGAGCACTTGGGCTGGCCCCCAGGGAAAGACCAACAGAGACCCCCCCCCCCCAATGCACAACGCAATTGGAAACAAGTGGGGAAATTGGTGTTGCTTAGCAATTTGCTACAGCACGCTCGAGTACTGGGGAGCAGGCAAAAGCATCATCAGAAGCTCCAACATTATTATCAATACCATTTAAAGAGTATCCCAGATGTGCAGGGCACTTTACAGACAAAAGTAATTGATGGTTCTTGCCCCTGAAGCTGAGATAACACAAGAACCAGCCACAGCTAGCACTGGGCAAGGGCTGCAGAGAGACGGCGTGGAGGAACGGACTGCGCACGGAAGATGGCTGGCTGCACCTATTGTCACGTTCCAGTTTGCACTTGACCCTGTCCCAGCTGAAGCCATGGGAATTGTTTTCTCCAGTTTTAGTTGAACATGCAATGGCAAGGAGCAGGTGTTGATTTACATCATTTTGTATCTCGCTACCCAAAGCTGCTGAAGTGCAGGCACGGCTGCCGGTGCACGGTGCTGCTCTGAGCCGGCAAGCCCTGCCACCGATGTGCACCTAATTACTTTGTTACCCGAGTGGCTGGCAAGTTCTGCCGCTCTCTGTAGGAATGGTGACATGTTCTGAAGGACTAATTAATTGCTCTTGTATTTTGGGATCACCTATTGTGTGAGGGTGTCCTTCTGCAGGCCAGCCGTGCGCGCTGCGAACTGTGCCAGCTGCTCGTTGGAAGAGGTGGATTTTTACCTCCTTGTGCGGACAAATCAGACTGAATTACTTTAGCAATGGTTTAGTATTTATGGTACAAAAGTGGTTGTGAATATTAACGGCACAATACACTTTTAAATGCAGTACATCAGGGGAAGCTGGGCACTTCTGCCTGATGGCCCTGTCTCTGCTGAGCTGTGCTGCAGAGCCGCAGCGAGGTCTGGGCCAGGCCTGGGCCAAGCAACCCGGAGCCTGTCCCAAAGCGCTCCGGGGCTGGAGCAGCGCGGGTGAGGGTTCTGCAGGCATCTGCCCTGCAGACATCGCCCCTCAGCCCACCGCAGGGTGAGGGCAGGCATCCCAGCAGGGTGAGAACTGACGAGCCCACCGGGGTTGCAATAGGAGTAGCGACACAAAGGCAGTGTCCTGGGATATCTGGGGCTTGTACGCTGGCCTTACAGCTCTTCGGGGCTCTGCAGTCTGCGCACCGATGCTTTGCTACAAAAGGAATAAACATACCATTGTATTAGAGCAGTCATGGTAGTAAATCACTGAACTCCTTCAAGTGTCTCCAAGATTGGGACCCAAAAATACAATGCAAGCTTGATCCAGAACACATTTGAGATAACGGAAAGCTTCCTACAGCTTTTATTGAGTTCTGGACTGGTTCCCAGGTCGTTGTTGTGCTGTTTTGTGAAATTACTGAGATTTATGTCTGGCTTTTTAATACCAACCTGACCAAAAAAATAAAAAAATAAAAGACCCGCCTTTGCCCAGCTCTGTGTCTGGTGACCGCTGCTCCCCAACCAAAGATTTTAATTTTTTATCCTGTTCATTTCTGTTCATTTTTTTTCCCCTTTGCACAGACATTTTTTCTAATTTGGTGATCTCAGCAAGATGTTTTGGATGCACTTGACAGAGCATAATGTATCACCTGTCGAAAGATCCTGTTTTTTAAGAAGTTAGGAAATTACTGGTGTAATCAGGCAGTAAACACTTGTCCAGGGCCGGGGAGCCGCTCGCTGCTCTCGGGTGGTCTGGGAGCCTGTCCTCCCCGAGCCTGCGCGAGGGCAGGGACCACGCTCTGGGTGCTGACGGGAGCCTGACAAGCGGTTTATAAACCAGGCCTGCCCTGCTGCTTGGAGAAGCTTTATAACTGATTGTTTTAATACCAAAGTGACACCAAAGGGGGGTCAAGTAAATAAATATGCATGCCTCACCAGTTCAAAATAATAAAATTCCAATGTGTGCAAGCCTGCTTGTTGAACATATGTTTGCGGCACGGCTAAGCCATCTGGCTCAATGTCAAGCATTTACACCAACTGCAGTCTTACACTACCTGACAGCAGAAAAGCTTTATTCCCTTGGTGTTTGGGCACAAATGGAGAAATATTATTGAAATGATTATCTGCATCAAGACTCAGATTTGGTTTGACATTTAGCTGGCTCTGTTTAATCCAAAGGGTTGTCTGAATGAATAAAGAGAAGGGTTCCTCCAGAAGATGCTGCAAGCAGCCAGGGAAAGCCAAATGATTAATGAGACTGAAAGGCTGGGTGGACCCTGCCCACCTCCACCCAGACCTCGGTGCCAAGAACTGCATATGAAATTAGTCTGAGGCTTTCTGCAGCTTGTCAGGAGGATGCTCGCGACCGGAGGGGCTCTATTTTTGGACCTTAAGAAAACAAAAGAAATAGCCACGGTGCCTCAAGCCGGGAAGGAAAGCTCTGTGTTCTAATTAAAAACAATCTCTGGAAAGTCGTAGGTCATCATCATCACACCTCGGCTGAGCAAGATGCACCCAGGGCCTGCCTCCCTCTGCCCCTGCGGCCCAGGGAGATGGGGAGGTGGTCGGCAGAGGAGCCAGCATGGGGAGCAGTGTGCTCCCTGCGTGCCCACTGCGTGCCGTGCACCCCGGCCCCTTGCACCACGGCTTCTGTGTGCTGGCAACACGAAGGCTGCCAGCGGCCATCCTGTGGGGAGCACGGGTTTCATTCCAGGCAGGGTGGCCCAGTTCTCCTCTAACATGGGAGTGGAGAAAAAGAAAGAAAAAAAAACAACTGAGAAGTTTTGAGCGAGTCAATAAAAAAGAGTGTGAGCAGGATCTGTTTGAAATCAAGGGGTTGCTGAAGGCTCAGTCTGACAAAGACAAATTTATCTGAGAAATCAGACATGCTATATTTTAAAATAAAATAGGATGGAGCTGCAAAGCACGAGATGATGATCAGTGTTATGGTCCAGAAAGTAGTTCTCCTTGGGAGTACTAGAGTGAAAACTCCTTCCCCCTTCCCACAGGAGAATGTACTGTACTGCTTTTTTTTTTTTTCCTTTTTCTTTATATTTCCACTTCTGATTGCTGATTTGGATTTAAAATTAATTTGGTGATTTGAGTTTAATAAGAATGTTAGACATGATTTCCTTCTCACTCTTACTTTTAATTAACTTTTTAATTGAGATTTAAATGAATTCTAATGAACAGAATTGGTACCCTAATTGATTTGTTGCAGCAGCATAGTGAGGGATCAGTATGCTGGCAGCATTTTGATATATTACTCTGTGATGTCAAACAGTTTACAGGTTAATTTTTTGGCAGAGGTTACTTAATGTCAGCAGAAAACAATAATTTATTTTTGATTTATTAGTAAACAGTTCCTCGGAAGTGAATGGTCTATGATTTTTAAACAAACTCATGTTTATGCACAGCTGCCTTTGCCACCTATTAATGTCTCATTAGAAACTTGTTCTGGGTGTTTGTATGAGAACGAACAGGTTTCACCCAGATGTGCCCAGAGACAAACAGGTACGAGATGATTTGTAGTGCAGTCACAGGCAGGTGGGGTAGATGGAATCTATGTACAGTCGAAAGGAGGTTTTCAGCAGCAGCTTTGGTTTTCCTGAGACATTGGGATCTTAAAAAACTTTGTCCCACAAATGACTTGATGAGAATTTTAGTTCTTAGTGGATAACCCTTTCATGGTTTTCACAGATCAATCCCTGAGAAAATACATTCTTTTATCATGTTAAGAACAATGAGCAGACGAGGACACGCACTCTGACAGAACTGAGCATGGGCTATAATTCCTAACTGCACAAATCATGTGTTTTCCTCTATTATGATCCAGACAGGCAAACTGAATATTTTTGAAAGAAAATGACCAACGCATGATTAATTGCAAGCTCGCAGATTTTGCAGCTTCAAGAGTAAATCAACTGCTAAGAAGTGCAAACTTGCTAAAATATAAACTAATTTTAGTCTCCAGATATTAAAACATAATCCATCTTCTTCCTCCACTGGGGAAGCTAATTAGAAACCATGACTGGCACAAGGGGAAGAGGCTGAGAAAACTGGGGTTAGGTCCCCCAGTCTGAGCAGAGCCTGGCCAATTTCGTCTACACATTCCAAAGCAGGTGATAGCCCAAAACCACACCTGGGCACTGCCATCCCCCACGTGCATGGGAACAGGCACAACGGCTGTCCCTGGCCGGGGACAGCTGCTCCAGGATAGGTTATTTCTCCTGGATCTCCTGCCGCTGCCCTGGTACTGCCTTCTCCCCTGGCTCCAGCCTCTATTCCTGCCTCAGAAAATATCTGTGCCCAGCTCAAAGGGCTCAATTTTCCTCTTGTCCTAGGTGTAAATCAGAATGATGTTGGACCTCTATTGGTGTAAATGCAAAGCTTTAGAGAAATTACTGCAGTCAGAGGATAAAGCAGGATGTATGGAAAAGGAGAATGGGGACAGTGTGAGAAAATAGGATGGAAGAGAGAAATATCACCCACAGCGTCCAAAATGGTTTGAAATATAAGATGCTACAAAACCTAAAGAATCGAGTTTAAAAGTTTCAATCTATGGTTTGTAAGTAATTTATGTGAAAATAATACTGAAAGACTTGCACTTTTTTCTTCCAAAATACCAAGCAGTTGGCTGGTGAGAGCCACCCCTGGAGAACAGTAAAGGCTGCATTCCCCGGTGGGCGCTGGTCCTCGTATAGGCGATGCAAGCAGAAGGCTCACCCTGCTCCGGTGCGCCCCTGGATTGAGGACGGTTGAACAACACTGATGTTCTAGAGGATAACAAATCTCTTAATTAGGTGCTTTCAATATATGAGCAAAGTATAAAAAATGCCATGTAGCCCTTCGGTACCTCTGGGTGCAGTGCTGTGCATCCGAGCGAGGTGGGAGCAGCGCGGCTCCTCAGGGCAGGCTTTGTCCTCATTCCTCGTCCGCCCGGCCCGAGGACATGGGGGCTCTGGGGGGCTCTGCCCCGCGGCCGGGCTGGCCTTTCTTAGGGTTCTGACTTCCGTGGGACAGGAGGAGAAGTGCACACCCAGCAGAGTCCCACACTTTGGAGACGCGAAATTTTCAAATCACCCCCAGCAGCACCTTATGTCTGGTGTTATCTAAATAGAATAAATTGGCAAGTTGAAGGAGAAATGAAAATTGTTGATATCCCTTTTCGTTTCTCTCCCAGATACTGTGATTTTTCAAACATAAAATAATGAAACTCATAATTTGCTTCAATATGTTCCATTTGGAGTATTTCATACATCACAAACTTGAGACTAAGGATAGAGCCTTTCTCAAATGTAGCTTAATTTTGTTTTCAACTTCTTAAGCTTCTGTTAACACCTTTTCTGTAATCAGTACAGTATCTTTTGAGTTAATTAGTTCTGGAAAAGAATTACTAGTATAATTTGTGGTGGGACCTCCCCCCCTTTCATTCACCAGACAGAACAGCATCTGATTTAGATAAAAAGAACCACTGGAGGCTTCTTTAGTGAAGAGAGATGGTTAGATATGAGCTCAGATACATCTTCAAACCATTTATCCCTCCTTCAGCTCTGTAAGTGGGGAGAGCCCACGTTTAGCTGGCATGAAACATACATTTTAATAACCGTCGCAGAGTTTCCTTCTGAATTGTTTAGGTTCTGAAACAGGCCGTGTTCAGCCCTCTGACACAGCAAGCACCCACTGTGAGGTCAGTGCCAGCCTTCTGGCGGCCGCCCGTCCCGTGGCACGTCCCATGTGGGAGCCCACGTCGCGTATTGGGGCCGCCCCTTCGTTGGTGCCAGTGGGCACCAAAGGCTTGGGTGGCGCCTCAGATTAACTCAGAGAATTAAAGTCATTTTCCATGTCTCGCTACCTGTCATAAAATCCTAACTTCAAATTTGGCATCATTTCTAACTGGAAGGTTAGCACAGTTCTGTTTGAAATTTGTCCAGAGGCACCTAACAACACGAGTGACGTTTGTTTGATGCTGCAAAAGGCTCCATGAAGCTGAGCTCAGTTTTGGGCTCTCCACAGACCTGCATGGGGCTTAAATGTTTAAAATTAATTATGTGTGTCATTGGTTTGCTGAAGAAGGCTGGGTGTTAGCAAAGCTAGAAGCCCCACGCTGCACCTTCACACTTAGCTTCAATTTCAGTGGCTAAAGAATCAGTTCTGAGTGAATGACGTCCACCGGTCTTATCAAATTCTCCATGTGTCCATGTACACCGGTATATTTTAACATACAAAAACTGTCCCCATTGAACTTTCACAACATCTCTTTGACTCACTGTCAAGCTCAATAACATCAGAGATCAATCGGTAGTGCATAAATTTACCTTCAAAGAGGCCCAAAAGCTAACATGTAAGATGATGAGCATCCCGTTCTGAAGTGTTTCATCTCCTAGCAGGGAACAGAAGGGACAGTTAGAATCTCCTGTGCCTCCCATGCTGATGAAAGCCCGGAGATGAAGCTCTGGCGTTTGGCACAGGTTGCTGATGCCAGCTGTAAGGACGGGGCCGGGGCCGGCAGCAGGCGGCAGAGGCAGGCTCGGGCAGCTGGGTTTTGGCAGGCTCCTGGCATGCCCTGAGGCTGTGGGGAGAGTCCGGTGTGCTCCTGATGGGCTGGCAGCTCCGGGACCCACTGGCGGCCACCAGTGCCCCTCGTGCATGCTTGCCTGGCTCTAAGACATAGCAGAAATGTGATGGTATTGGCTTCCAATGCTAATACTTTGAATTAAAATGATTAATTAAGTCTCCATGGAAACCATTTATGTAAAAAATAAATTTCGCTCTCCGTTTTTCACTATAAAGCCGAGATACAGCGGTGCTTAATCTTTCCTTTTCTACAGAGCTGGTGTTTCTACGTGTGGTTACACTCAACTTTCCTCCTTTGAATGGAAGGAGGTTTATTCATAATTTGCAATACTCTGGGAAAAGCCTGGGTATTTGGCAAGATACACAATGTAGTTGACTCTGACTTAGTTAAATGGTTATGCTGAACTAGCAAATAAGCTGGGAGAAAGTTTGCAACAACTGAAAAAAATAACTGTATGAAAACTGGCTACTAGCTGTGTCAATGGAAAGAAGTTTTGTTAACCATAATTGAAAGTAAGGATCTAATGTTTTCTTATACCATTGTCTAAGTTTTCAGAACCCTTATAATTTCTGAAATGTTACTGACAATGAATAATGGAGTACACAGATCAGAGCTCGGTTCAGTTTTCAGACAGTTAAGAATTCAGCCCAAATCACTGGTGCTTCCTTAACTTGCGAGGGTCAGGGCTCTGCTGACGTTCGTGGTACAGGGTCAGAGACATGAAAATGATGAGCAAAAGGAGAAACATCCTCTGAATTCTTGCTGCCCCTTGAGGTAATATAATTTGTTAGAAAGAACGCAACAGCTAAAGCTTGTTCTGCATCCGTTCCCTGCAGGGGGGAAGCAGCCTGTGCTGACGGGCAGCTCTGCTCGGAGGCAGGTCTGGGGTTTGGGCACCACATGCCTGCCCCGCTGCATCCCTCCTACTCCTCCGCTGCATCCCTTCTACTCCTCCAGGGGACCTGTGCGTTGGGATCCGCATTTCTGACCTCAGGCTGTGGATGGCCGTGCTGCTCTGCAAAGCCCATCAAGCACAGCAACTCCATCTCTGTAGGTCCAATAGGTTTTACCTATTTATTTATTGGAAGCTACCTGTTGTGTTTCTGTTGTCTGCTCCTCTGTTTTTTTCCAGGCTGCTTTCTTTTAAGGCTGGATTATTTTGTAGGATGGGCTGTTTTTTGTTTTTTTTTTATATTTGATCTTCTTTAATTTTAAAATAGGCACACTCTGCATGTGCTCTTGCAGCTCACTGCTTCATTAACCAAAGCGTATCTTCTGTGACTAGATCCTTCCTATTAGCACCTAAAGTTTGTTTAACAAAGGGCTATTGCAATTTAACTGCCATGTTCCAAATGGTCCTGCAGCATCTCCCATGGTCCTATTTCAGCACTAAATGCATTAGTAGAATATTTAAATATGAGAGCATCTGTGATAGACCTTTCATTCTCAGCAAAAGGCTTACCTTTCTGCTAGCTTTTTTGCTGGCAAACAGCTACAGAAAACCATGTACAGCAGTCAAGTGACTTGCCTGGCTTTCCTTCGAGCTTCCTGGGACAGAGGCATCCCACCTCCCACCATAGTGGCCACGGAGGGTTCCTTGTCCCTGTGCTCCGGTACTGGTGCTGGTGCGGGCGCATTGCCGGCTTGGCAGCTGGTGCTCCCCGTGCAGGATGTGCATGACCTCCACACCAGCCCACTCATCCCAGCATGGAGCATGATCATTAGAGAGGTGTTATTTAATTTATTTTTTACATACTGCAGTTAATTACACCGTCTCTGATTGTGCTGATCATTTCTGCTCCCCCTCAGCCCAGTAATCAACACTTACTCGCAGGTCTTGCGGCAACGCCAACGCGCAGGACACGACGACTCGATATGCTCCTGGTGTGAAGCCAATTCAGGCAGCCGCTCTGGGATTTTCCTCATGGATCCCCACTCCCAGTAAAGGGATCTGGCATTTCCATTTGTCCCACATACCCCAGGGTGCCTGGTGCTGGGCACCGGAGGGCTGAGAGGTGGCTGAGTCCCTGCCCGGCTCCTGATGGCCATCACCACCTGCACCCGCGCGCCTGGGGCTGCCAAGGGGCTCAAAGGCAGCCCGGAGGCTGTGCCCATGGAGAGCTCAGCCCGAAAGGGTGGGCGCCTGCGAGGACTGAAGACAGGAAGCTGATGACCCGAAGCATTTATGGCTCTCCAGTCCTCACACCGCCCCTGTCCCACTGCGTCCCCACAGCCTCGGTGCCTCCCCAGGAATGCCCCTGCGCAAAGCCCGCGATTTCGTTTCATGCTCTGCACCACTCTCAGTCTCAGCGCAGTCACAGCCTCAGCATCCTGTGCTGCAAGTTTTCAAGATTATTTTTTTTAACACGCCTTTTTGCCAAGGCATGAGAGCTAGAAACTGAAAAATGCCAGGAAACAGTGAGGCTGGAAATGAGCAGAGTCAAACAGACTATGATTCTTCAGAAAGAATCATTATTCAAAAAGAATAAGAAAAAGGTGTCTATTTTTTCCTTCAGCAGCACAGAAACCAGTAGATGCCTCCAAAATGATTTCAGCTCGCCTTGGTGATACAAGTTTACTTACCAGGAGGGTTTCCTCATGTACGTATCACTTTTTTTTTTTTTTTCTCTTTCTTTTAAATGATGCTCTGTAACTGCTTACATGATATCATCTGCCAAGGTCTTTCGAATTTCTGCTCTGCATTAAAGACAAAGAATTCTCCACAATTAATGTGCTTTGAGGGTTTCCTGTCACAGGAACATAATTAACTCTTTGTTGGCCTAACTAATTTCTGCATTTTAAAAAGTAGCCCGATAATGACAAAAGTGGAGCACTCAATCCACAGGATAGCCATTAACTGCACTCAGTTATTGTGCAGTCTCAATTCCGACCACAATTACTGTCAGAGAATTGCACTGGAAGCTACTCCGTGTACGCAAACAAGAATACTATTCATTAAAGGCCACTTTCAATACAATACAATCTATATTTTTAATGAATATTTGAGAAAGAAAATACGATCTTGGGTTCAGAAATCTGCAATACAGTTATTATTCTTTTAATAACAGACTTTCTCAGGTACAGCTACTGACAGGTGTTGTAGAGGCAGCAGAAATGAGATGGCTGGTGTGAGAGCTTTGACTGCAGAAATGAAAAGCAGAGCTCGCGCTGTATTAAGTCCATGTTAAATAAGGCTTTCCTAGAGCCACCTACACCACACACAGCTCCACCCCCCCTTTTCCCCTCATGGCTTTTATTGATGTCCCTGGCCTAGGACACTCCTTAAACCTTCCGTGCCCGGCTACATACAGGAACGTGGAGACGGCAGCGAAGCAGTGTCCTGGCACCGCCGGGACAGGAGCGTGGCAGGGCACGCCGCCGCCTCCCCTCTGGGAAAGCGAAAACTCGACGTATCCAGAAAATAACCGAATGAATAAATAAATAAAATCTCGATTTTTCCCCGCGGCCCCCGGGCGCTCCTCGGGGCTGCAGCCCGGCAGCGCCAGGCCCGCCCCGCGCCGCGCCCGGGGCCTCGCGGGCAGGGCCGGCCGGTGGCGGCGGGGCTGGCGGCGGCGGGGCCGGTTCCGCACGGCAACATTGCCCTCTTTTGGCCGCTTCCCGGGAGCGGGCGACGGGCACGGGGGCCCCCCCGGGCCCCGGGCCCGCTGCAGCGCATCGCGGGGCCGCTCACGCGGCTCCGGGCTCGTCGGGGCCCGAGGTCGGGGAGAGGGGCCGGGAGAGCCGCGGGTGAGGCGAAGAGGTCCCGTAACTGAGAAGCCCAAGCGTTCTGCACGAGTATTTCCCAGTAATGTTCTCTCTCCGCGCTGCTCTGTTTTGTTTTATAGACAGGTGAACGCAGCTGGAAATCACCAATCCGTCAGCAATATTTGCTACGTTTTTATTCTTAAATGTGTAGAAATGTGCATATAAGCAATATAAGATTGCCACATAATAACGCATTCGCTATCTGCAATATTTGAGGTTAAATACATTGCAAGAGGATATGATATCTGCCTGATCTTATTTAACTCAATCTATTCTTTAAAAAAGTAAAATAAAAATAAAACCAGGAGTAATTTGTGCAGTCGCATTGCCTAGCTCCGGTTCTGAACTCCGCAGCAGCTGCCACCAGCTCTGTCAGGCTGGGCACAGCACCTTCTCTTCTCCCCTCTCGGCAGCCCGGCGCTGCCCCAGCACTGCCACAGCTGAGGCTGGGGGCTGCAGGCTTGCATCTTCCAGGGGAGCAGAGAAGGGTCCGCAGCACTTCTTTGTGAATCTGTTGGCACGGAGCAGGCTTTTTCCTTCTCTTCTGCACGTCAGACTTTTAGCCAGATGACTTTTTAAAAAGGTAAAGCAAGCGAAGTAAAATGCACAGTGTATGCATGTGGGCGAGGGATGGAGCACGTCGGTGCAGAGCTCGGCTCACACCCTGTGCACTGCTTTGTCAGGCCCGGGGTCAAAGGCAGTTTTCACTTGTTTGAGGAGCACAGTGCCAGAAACAAACAGGGACCTGAGTCAGGACTGCATGCTCTGGGCACACAGTACTAGGTGTTGTTTATAAAAGATGTAACTATATGAATTTGATAGGCTGTATTTTAGAAAATGATGCTGTCTGTGTATAAGTATGTTCAGACATTAGCAGACCAAATGGCTGCTCCTCTCCGCATCCTCGGGTCACTCTCTGACCAGGGCATCATTCAGAGCCATGCATGGGGCTGTGCTGGGCACTGCAGGCTCCAGTTCCATGCACGGAAACCCACACCTGATACTTCAGGGGACTTCCGAGGCAATTGCACCGTGCCTCATAACTCAACTGGTACGTGGCCTTCCTGACATCTTTCTTGTCTTAAATATGCTGGGCAGTCTGTGCTTCTGCAGCACAGACTGCCCGGCACAATGTCTGGTGTATACCCCTGCAGGCAGGAAGGTCTGCAAGGACTACTGGCAGTACTTTTATTTTTATTATTGTAAAGTAGCCTCAGCATCGTGCTACTGATTTTGTGGATTTTTATCCTTTTGGCTAAAGTTGTAAATTGGTTTAGAATTTGTTTCCAACCTTTCCTTCAAAGAACAACCAGAACTGGAGCTTGTCGGCGGCGTGGCTGGGCTGGGCTGTGGCTCAGCTGATGTGAGAGCAGGCGTAGAGCTGCGCCGGGCAGGGGAGCGTCAGTTCTGTGAGCCTCCAGGTCCAGCAGGGCCCCGATCCCCTGCACCCATCCTGGGCTTGACAATAGCCAGGAGAAGAAAGCAAGGAGTCCAGTGTCTTTGTCCATCCTGACAAGTAATTAAAGGTGAATATGTAAAAAACAAGCAAACAAACAAACAAAACAACAGAAAAAAAAAAAACGGAACTTCTTAATGATTACATGGGGTTACATGGTAGTATTTCTTCTGCACAAGTAAGAATTGATAAAATTATGAAAGAAATCAGTAACGATTCCAGTGTGGCAGTTTATATAGCTGAATATGCAGAGTAGCTAAAGAGGGAAATTACTGTGACTGCAGAGCAATTACCTCCCGGGGAAGTAAAGAGTGACGTGGAGGGAGGAGGGCTGGAAGGATGGCGAGCCTTTTCTCTGCATAAGTGGTCATTTCCAAAATAACTTTTGTTTCCCTAATACCAAAACTATATTTAGTTAAGAGTTTACAAATGAATATCTTAATAATCATGAAAAGGAGAAATAAAAATATCATTGTGGGTGTTAAATACTAGCGTGGCTATTTAACTTAATATTACGGCACATGCCGATAAATCATGAGTGATCCCTCCCCCTTTCTCCCTAGTGGGATAAACAGGGTTTGTCACATTGAGAGAATATTCTGTAGTGCAGGAATAATCAGAACACATTGTTGGACCCAATTTTCTATCATTTACTTTTTGATATCAAACAAAAGTAAAGCTCGGTACACAATTTAGTCATGGGTGGAAAGAGAATTAGCCATATAATGTGGACTACTTTTGAAAGTAAAAGTTGAGAGATATGTGGCTTGCACTAATTCACGTTGTTCGTTGCCCTTACTAATACGATGAAAGGATTTTGATTTTCATTATTATGTACTTTGCATGTTGCTTGTATCAAATCAATGGGCTACTTACCTCCTTGCTTTTCCTGCAGCCGATCTAAAAGGCTTTCTGAAAGAAAACCGGACTCACAAAGACTGATTCTTCATCCGTCTGACATGTCACGCCAACAAATGGGTTTTTGTGCACTCTGTCAGTGTCTTAATCAGAGTGTCACACCAGCCCGCAGCACCTCCGCAGCTCGGAAACCTCTCCCAACACTTAATCCTTCAACTTGTATACGTTGTAAAGACATTCAGATGAGGGCCGATAATACAGGAGATTTACATGTTTCTGTCATCGCTTAGATTTGTCACACGTCATAACCGGGCGGCCTCCCCGCCCTGGATCTGGGGAGAGCTGCTGGCTGAGGGGAAGGGGGCAGGAGCAGCTTTGTTCTGTTCTGGCCGGAGCATTTTGCTCTGGCGAAGCACCTCGCCTGATGGGTTTCACATGCCGGCTGCGGAGGGCTGACGCACAAAGATGGATTGCACGCAGCCGGTGAGGGGGGAGGCCGGCGCCACGTCCCTCGCCCTCGTACCACCTGCCCCAGCCCCAGCTCTGCGGTGCCGGTGCCCAGCCCAGGCTGGGGCAGGTGCTGGGGCTCGGGGGGGGGTCTATGGGCCAGCATCACCCCGCACTGCCCCGGACACGAGGGGGGGCCGGCAACGCCTTCTGTGCAGGAGCTTATGAAGGCGGGCATTAACTCGTTAGAGTGCTCACACACCCCATCGGCCTGGCAGCAGGGCGGCGCGGTGCTGCCCACAGGGCTCTGGCCACCCCTCACCTTGTGCTCCATGTTCCCTGTGGCTGCGCGGTCAGGGAGGTGCATTTCCCTCGACTTGGCTGTTAGGCTGTGCAAATGGAGACAGCTACTGCAGCAGCCTCCAAGTGCTTTAAAGATGCCACAAGCAAAGGCCTGAGATGGATCTGAGTTACACCAGTATAAATATGATATAATTCAGTGCAAAAGAGCAGTACTGCAGTTTCCATCATTTCCTTCTGCATTCAGATGAAGGAGACATGCCTGTGACTTCCCGGTTACACTCAAACGTCCACAGATTTCCAGCCACATTGTTTCTGCCCAGGTTATGCTCATGGCAAATTTCCAGATTTGCTTGTTAGTGCTTTGTGATGAACTCACCTGTTCAAGCAGGCTTCTGCATTTCAGACTTCTTGCTGACAGTGCAGCAATTCCACTCCTAAAAGGAGTCATGGGGGATTGGCAAACCTTACAGCAAGCATCAAGGGTTCAAGGAGCACCACGGGGAAGCATTCATGTGAGTCATCCCGTTTGTGGCATGTGGGATTTGTGTAGGACTTACAACAGCGAGTGAAAAGTACCAGATACTATGTCTGTACGCACCTGCTGCTAATGAAAAGGAAGTCACCAGGAAACCAGTCCTCGTGGGCAAGCACATCTGATTCCTTCTGCAGGACTTTCAGTAAGGTTCTGGGCACTCGGTAGAAAAAACAAATGTCTGGAGGGAACACATGAAACCAAACTTTTATTTCCTTTTTCAGAATTCCACCAAAATACCAGTTAGAGCCCCATTTTGCTCTTCCTGTGTGGTGAGTGGCCCCGCCAGCCTTTCAGCATCTACTGTATTGTTGTCTCCTAAAATGTGTAAATACGGCCAGCTCTGTGCACCACACACAATACTTAAATCGAGCTGCTCTTTGTCTGACATCCAGTTTGTCTGGCATCTGACATTAGCATTGCTAAGTACCTAATTGCTAAGTGCTTACCAATTCAGATATTGTACCACCACATCATTCATCCCGTCCAGCAGCCAAAAAAACAAAAAGGGAAAGCCAAGAGAGGCGAAAGACTTCCTAGCCAATGGGATGCTCCCTGAGAAATAAAATATGCTAATGTAAAGGCTTCAGAAACGGGAACGCCAAGAAGAAAGTATTCTGTACGGGCTCAGATACGGAGCCGACGACGTGGGGCTTCCCAGGGGAGCACGCTGCCTCCGTGCCCCTGGTGTGGGTGATGTCCTCGGGGACACTGATCTCGCGGGGTGCCCTGGCCATCGCTGTGGTATGGGGACATGGCCACGGGTGACCCTGGCACTTGTGGGGGTGGCCCAGGGCATCCCTGTGCACCCATGGCCCAAGCGCTGCGAAGCCCCATGGGCTGCCTCCTGTCCCATCCTGTCCCATCCTGTCCCGTCCCGTCCTGTCCCGTCCCATCCCCAGGGTCACTGGTGTGGTGGCAACAGGCAGACCCGCTGCAGGGGGAGCCCGGCCCTGCTCCAGGCTGCAGCTGTGCTGGGCTCGTGCTGGGTGCCCTAAAAAGTTGTAACGCACAGCAGAATAGAGGGTAACATCTACTCTGTGCAAACGTAATGCTTACATGTAATCACTTGGACACATATTTTAAAGTACATTATGCAATACATAAAAAATAATGATTTTGAGACAAATTAAGCCATAACAGCCTCAAATCAGTTTGCCTACACAGTTAATATGTTGATTAATGTCCTGTTAGGACTGAGACACTCATTTTTATCTCATTATTCAACTCAGTGTTTTCCCATAGCTATTGAATAAAAATGTAATTATTGCTCTAAATTATGTTATTATTAACTTTCACATGGTGTTTCTTAATAAACAGCAGCACAAACAGAGGGCTGCTGGTGGTGAGGAGACAAGAATAAAAATACTTAAATAGAACTCTTTACTAGCAGTATTTTGCATGTTAGCATTACAAAAACTACATGAGTAAGAAGTGAACAGTGTTTTAAAAGCACACAAACACACCACAGGAATGGAGTGCTTCAAATACCGACATGCTGGATCACCACAGCGCGTTTTTTCAATTGAAGTGCTCCTGATGTGAAAAATACTGGGCCACCCTCCAGTGGGCATCAGCCTGGTGCGCCCCGGCCCTGCAGCAGCGCCTGCCCCGTGGTGCTGCGGGCCGTGCCGCTGGGCTCCTCACGGGCACCGCGCTGCTCGCCTGCTGCCCGCCCTGGCATCGCCCCACTGCTCGCTCATGGACACAGCAGGGAAACCTAAAATACAGGGAACCCAGCACGGCGTTACATAGTCAGTGCGTGCTCCCACAGCGGAGGGCTGGGGAGGAAGAGCCCTTCGTCATCGGACTAACAGATGCATTTTGTTTCCATTCCTGTCTCTTATCCCAGATTTATGGGCCAGTGTGTTACCTTGTCAGTGCCAGAGCGCTTCTACCTGTACATGTAAGTCATACGCGCTTGTCCCACACATCAGTTTTATTTTTCTTCATTCACTGAAATTATAGCTTGGCTCTAAAATACACAACTGTTATTCAGAATGATAGCTATTGACATGAAAAATAGCACGATGGTCTATTTTAGCACTCATTTTCTTCTTAGAGTTACCAGAGTGCAATTTAGTTGACAAGTTGAGAGCTTAAAACCCTTGAAAATGAAAAAGAAAGAAAATTTTCTTTCAGCACTTAAGTTTCACGTGGAAGGAAAACCAAGGTTTTCATGGTTTTTGATCAATTATAAAATATTTTTTTCAGTTTTGTTTGTTTGCTTATTCAGTCAAACAAAGCAAAATTCAAAATAAAGAAAACATCATCCCTGGTTCTTGTTTGATCTCTCTTTCTGGACAGATTTTTTTTTTAATGCCGAAGGGCATGGAGACTGCAGTTTCAAACCCACTCCTCGCCTGGATGTTCACTTGAAGTACTGTAAAAAAGGAAAAATAAAACCATATTCCTAAAAGAGAATCATATCTACTGGGGGACCTCAGCTCTTCGAGAACTTCTGAGGCACTCAGGCTGTCCCCAGCAATTCCTGAACTTGAGCTGCCCAACGCGTTCGGGCCGTCCCGCTGGTGGCAGTGGGGGCCGAGCCCCGCGGTGCGTGGTGCCGCCTGCCTGTCATCCCCCGAAGGGAGAGCCGTGGGTGCACAGCCGTTGTGGAGGAGGTATAAGGGATGCTTAGCTTGATTGAGAAAGGTTAATTACATGTGAAATGAGACTGGGATTCAGACTATGTTTGCTCTAGATTTTGTGTAATGTTATATCAACATTGGGATTCTCTGTTATTCTATTAACAAAATAAACTCATTTTGTTTGGTTTCATTTTACTGTTGTTTTAATCCCACTGAACATTTATACTGTTATTTAATTTTACTAAACATGTGTGGATAGTAAAATACCTACAGAATTAAACTACCCAAGGATATTAAAGTGATCCAGTTCTCATAGAGATTTGATCTGCTAATTAGCCACACCAATTTTATGGATCATTGCAGCGCACTTAAAATGTATTGTTATATGTTCATAATCTTTTCTTAATGAGCTTTTATTGAGAGCATAGGCCAGCCTCAGTGCAATGTTCAACAGAGGGGTTTTTTTTCAAACCCTGTGTGCCTCCGCCTAGTTAATCACAACACTGTGCCGTACGAGGAGCAACCAGCTCAGATTTATTAAAACGCGCCCTGATGTGCAAAACCCGGGCGGGTGGCAGCCAGGGGGAGGCACACAGCCCCCGGGGGACTGGCAGTGTCCCCGGGGATGGCGCCCATCCCCGCAGCAGCCCCACTTCATGGTGCAGTCCTGGGACCATGGGTGGTGGTCCCATAGCACCGGTGCTCCTCTGTGTCCCGCTCCGGTTAGGCACAGGAAGGTTTCCAGCCATGTGCAAACCTGCTCGTGTTTATTCAGCATGTCAGTGCTGATGTTTCTGTATATAAAGGGACAGGTGAGGCTCGTGAGAGGGCTGGGGATGCTTTATGCCTGGGCAGACGTGCTGTGCGGGCCATGGATCTGCATGCTGGGGTGTGGGCCTTTCTCCATGTCTGGGTTCCTCAGCCTCCAGCTGCAGAGAAGAAATCCATTGCCAGCCCTTCGGCACGAGGAACAGAAATCGGGTTTAAGCTTTCTTACCACCAAATATCATTTCAAGCCTTAGCATGCATGAATTAAATCTGGAGGCTGCTAAATGTTGGCTGTCCCTCAGAAAGGAGGGAGATGAAGGAATGGGGAGGACCTGGTGACCATGGATGTTCAGATCCGGTGGTTACAGCCCTCAGTACGGGAGTTGCTCCCGGCAGAACCGAGGCTGACCCCACATCCAGCAGCACTTGTCCCACAGCGTGGCACAGCACAGGGCCCATGCCCTGGGCTCATTGTGGCCAGGCTGGCAGCCAGCTCCCTACCCGGGAGTTCTCAGCACCCCACACGTCTGCAGACCTGGGGGTGATGTCCCCACGTCCCCTCCCTGCACACATGAAGGTGAGGACGGTAGTGCTCTGCAAGCCACCGGCACCGCCCGGCTGCGTGGTGTCGGTCCCTGCTGCCTCCAGCGTGGTCAAGGTTCGTCCTCCTGCATACGCACAGGGTCCCTGGAACTGGACAGCACTTCCTAAAAACCACAGGAAGTTTTGTCTTTTTTTTTGACTCCTGGAGTTCAGAAGTGTGGATTTCTGGGGAAGCATCTCCCGGCAGGTGAGCTGCGGCCTCTGGGCCTGTCCCAGCCTGGCGCGGGTACCGGGCACCGGGCATCGGGCACTGGGTACTGGGCACCGGGCACTGGGCACCGGCACCGGGCACTGGCACGGGGCTGAGCTGGGTGCTGCGGCTGGTCGGGGTGCAGGAGGGTCAGGGTGCCCCCTGTACCACCCTGGGGTTACTGCTTAATTAATTAGGATGAAAGAATCGAGACTTAAGGAGTGCACTGCAGATCACGGAGCGAGCTGTTCGGCGCTGGCACGGGCTAATTTAACAATTCAAGGGTCACTACCTGCAGAAGTGAGGACACAGCTTACAAGCATGAGGATCCAGCCAGTTACAATGTGTGCATCGGGATAATGAACTTAAAACAATAGCAATTAACAAGCTAAGACAAAGGATTAAAATTAAAAATGAATGGTGCAGTGCGTGCGGCTGGCTTGTAAAACAGCACTAAGCCAACTTAATCCATTTTAATTCCGAGTGGAACCCGCGGTGCCGGTGAAGCGGTGGCGGGGTCGGGTTCAGCTCCTGGGGACGCGCGATACATCCACCTGTGACAGTCCTTCCCGGCGTGATAAAGTAAGGGAAGTCTCTCAAGAAGTGCGCCCGACTGCGGGGCGTCCCCGGGGAGCAGGTGTCAAAGTTGTCCATCAGATGCCTGAAAGGGAAGAAGGGGAGCGCTACTCCGTGCTATTGTGAGACAGTTGTCATTGACTGATCAGGCCTTTTAAGCAAGCTTTCACAGTCAATGAAACCACCTGAATAGATGAAAGCCAGACAGCTTCTGACAAACAAGGGGCTGTGGAATATTCATTGTGCATCTGCGAGGGAAAGATTAATGTATTAGAAATTAAAATGGGGCCGGGACGTATGATCTTGCTCTAACACTTGGCCAGACCTGTGTCACCCATTGCTAGTGCCTGAAGTCGACAGACAATCCTGCCAAGGTAACGGGAATCATTAAGCATCCTGCTATTGTGCACGGTGAATAATAAAACTTTCCCCCTATTCTTTGCCCGGAGCTGACAATGAATAATTCTGGAGCTATTTGCAATGTTAACAGCACCTATCTTGCCCATCCATTCCTTTACGATAAGGATGGAAATATGCATTTCAACAGTCTGTACAGATACTGATTCACAGGCATTTCAAAGGACACCTGTCACTCAAGTGAAGGACCTGTCAGTCTCCAACGTATGACGGTGCCAGGAAAATGGCGAAAAAGATTATCTGTACTTTATTTCTTTTTTCCTCAGATTATAACACTGTTACATTTGCCATCAACTGACAAGTGATTTACACTCGCAACTGTAATGTGTTTAAGCTAGAAAAAGCTATTCTCTTAGGCAGCCCTTATTCTTTCAAGGTTTACAACTGTATCAAATATACTATCGCAAATGTGATCTAGACCATACAGAATGCCATTATGTGAGATATTAGAAGCATTTAATCTGTTTGCTAACATAAAGGTGACATCGATAAAGCCGTATCTTTGACGTCAGGACCAAGCTGGCTAAACCTACCTTTCCAGACCACAGGGTCAGCTGCAGTCCTGGAGAGCATGCCAGAGCATCCCCAGACTTCTCCGAGCCGGGCACGGGGGGGTGCCTGGAGCTCCCTGGGGCCTCCCAAGGAAAGGGGCTGACTCTGGAGCATGTGGCCAGTCTCCTGCAAGCAGGCAGGTGAAGGACAACTGGAAGTGTAAGCAGGCTTTGGTTTGAAAAAGTGTCTGGTTTGAAGAGGTGTCCTGGTGCAGGACAAGGATGAAGCCCTCCAGCAGGCGAGCTCCCGGTGGCAGCATGCCCCATGGGTGCCACCCGGTGCCACCCGGTGCCTCTGAGAGCGAGGTACCTGTGGATGCGCCGTGCGAGCAGGTGGAGCCGGAGGTGTAGGAGCTGTCCGTGTGTCAGCTTGTGCTCGGGAGCCCCACACAGTGGGAGAGTTTTGGTCCCATAGCCTTGGGGTAAGGCCAAAAGTGTAGGCACGTTGTCCCCGAGAGCTGCTCCTGCACCTGGGGTCCGAACATGGCAGCACTGCACGCACCGACAACGGATGGACCTGCAGAGAATGTGTGTTCACGAGGGGTTCAGCTCCCGGATTCAGCACCATCATTTCCTGCAGGTCCTGGTCTCACCTCTTACCCAAGAAGCAACCAGAAGGATGAGCCCTGACACCCAGCACTGCCGATCCCAGTGGGGGACACTTGGCTGGGCTATCCAGGTGGCAGAAGATGAGAGCGAGTGGTGAAAGTGAGCGGAAAGCTTTGGGACCCCTCCGAATACCTCAGTGCAACCTGTGAAGCAGCCCCGTGCACCTCTCCCCTCGGCTGCCTTTCAGCAGTGTGGGCTGGAAGGTGAGTCAGCCTGCCGTCCTTTGCAGCAGGTTGTGCTCAGGATGAGATTTGGTTCAGAAGTGAAACTGAGTTTGCTGCTCCTCTTCTGCTCCCTCAGTCGTGCACCTGAGCCATGCAGGCAAAGCCATGCAGGTCACCTCGGTGACATACATGGGGGTGTCCATGGGGCCACGGCCCCATCCTGTGCTCCCATGGATGCTGAACACAGATAACACAACCAGCAGTGTGCCTCTAGAGCAGTTACTGCCCCTGAAACACACATAGTTATGTGTTTATATTTTTATTTTTCCCTACACAGTCATCCATGCCGTCGGCACCTTCCCCCGTCGCAGCCCCCCGAGGCCAGCCGTCCCGCAGGTGCCTGTGCTGCGGGGATCCGAGGCTGGTGGTGATCCTCGAGCGGCTCAGCAGCTGCTGCTGCTCTGCTCCGGATTCTCCCAGGGAATAAAAAAATAACACTCTGTTCACATTTATCTTAAATATTTTCCAGATTATTTGCTTCAAATTTTTCCTCGACAATCTTCCTATTGTGGCTTTTAAGTGGACTCTGCAAGCAACAAGGCTCCACTGGATGAATGTTCACTTTCTTTCACCATCCAGTAGGCAGAAAATACCGCAACGTGACTCAGAGCTTCTGTGACTGTGTTCGAGTTCTTTCCAGTTTAGAAACAATTTTAGCTCCAGAGGAACAAGCACTGATGTGTTGTGCGCCCCGTCCATGCGGGCAGCAGCCCAGGGACCGGCCATGCCAGGCGCCTGGGTGGGCTGGGGACGTGCTCAGCACCACGGGCGGGCATCAAGGCCCCGCACCAACCTGCCCGGCTCACCCAGCTGCCGTGGCCATGCTGGCAGAGGCAGGACGGGGGGTGCCTTCACATGCCCCGGGGGGCTGAGCGTCTCTGGAGCTGCGCTGAGCACCAGGTCCAACGCAGGGACCTGGGCTATGTGGGTGAAACCCAGCTGTGGCTGACCAGGACACGCTAACCAACCTCGTTTGCTCAGATAGTGAAACACAGATTTATTAACGACTGAATCTGAACCCAAATGGAACAACTTGGAAAGAGGCAAATGCAAGACCCTTGTAGCTTGCAAGAGGGGAGGTTTTGTGCAAGCCCTGGCACTGCTGCTGGTGCCGTGCTGGTGCAGGGCCCCTGTCCCTTGGCACGTCCCCGCAGACCGCTCCTCCCTGCGAGAGGCACTGTCCTCCCACCAGCCCGAAGATGCCTGTGCCGGACAACGTCAGCCTTTTCCCCGGCTCCATGAAGCCCTGACTCACAGGCGGGGACCTACAGGGGACGTTGCTTCCGCCCTGCAGGTGCACAGTGCCTGCCTGCAGCCCTGCCAGCATCCCGCCTGTCACCAGCAGCTCCACACAGGGATTTTCCCAAGCTTTTTGGTGTCAGATCCAAGCCTCCTCTGTCATTAACGTGGGGCCACTTCCTACCCTCTGCTACCTCACTTCTGACACCAAATTAATTGAGTCCATTCTCCGTTTTGCCGCAAAACATGGTAACCCGAATGTATAGGGCCTGCTGAAGCAGAAAGAAGAACAAATTTAGCCACTAGTCACTCGCTTGTGAAGGCATAGCCATTTCTTGATTTACACAGTAAATTTTTAAAACCAAATAAGGGGAGGAAGAATGCCCTGAAATGAATAGCCGGCATGTCTTTGTAAAGGGGCACCAGAAAAGCCTCGCCGCCATCAGCAGGTCATTTGCTGCCTGGTGACAAGGCAAAAATGCTGGTGACAGAAGTGATACCACCGGTGACAGTGGCACCAGCAGCTACATGAAATGATTTCCTGGCATTGACCATCAACTCCCTGGTGATAGGGCCCTGTGTCCCACCTGGGGACTTCCACTGCACACACCGTTTCCATGAGTTGCCCAGGATAATTTACATTAATTAGGGGGAGAGCAGAGTTGCCCTCAAAGCAGAACCAAGATGTTTTTAAAATGCCATTGCTCAGGGAAAAAAGCCAATGTGGGAGAGAGGGAGTGGGAGAGAATCTCAAGAGACAGAGGATGCTGCAGAGTAGGGTGGAAATCTCTCCTGGGAGAAAAAGTTTAAAACTAACCTGGCTCCCCTCCCTCTCTACAGCTCCTCTTTTGGGATGCGCTGGAACATATCTGCTATTAAATGGCCTCAGCAGCTTGCAGCAGGCTATTCTCTTTGCTGGTGGTAGCTATTTCTAAAGTAGCCAGGTGGATTGGAGGGGAGCTATTAAGGTATTAAGGAAAGCTGGTGAAAACATGGTGCCTGCTGGACATTTTTTAAGGCAGAGCACAGGTTGACCCTCAGACTTGCAACCTATCTGCAGGCAAAATTTGCACTGAAATCAGAGCACATTTTTGCATGTTGCAGGGATGCCAGATCAGGGTCATGGTTGCAGGGATGGTAAATGGCACCTTAGCATTTCATATTTATTCTCTCTCAGTGACTCCCATATAAAATTTGCTCAGCATAAAAGTCAGAGCCAAAGTTTTATGACTACGAATGCCGCAAACTTGACCTCATACCTGAAAAATCATGCGGTGGTCTTTTTGCTTTGCACATTGCCAGCAGTAAAGATTTGAGAATCAGGACCTGGCAATTTCATTGCTAATTCATGAGAGAAGGAAAAGCAATTTGCTCGCTTCTCTCATGGCCAGATTTTGCTGTTGAGATTCCAGTTTATGCGAGATGACTCATTTCTCTGCTGAAGCCGGCAGCTTAGGGAGTGTCCCGGCGATTCCTGCAGCACCCTGCAGCACCCTGCCAGACGGCGCAGGCGTCAGGGCCGGCTGCAGGGGGGGGTCAGGCACAGCTCGCACCGCGGGGCTGGGAGCGAGAGGCTCCCTGGGATCCAGAGCAGGATCCCCAGGAATGCCTTCTTCATTTACCTTTGCCTTAACGTGAAACCTCAGTGCTCCCTGACTTAAATATCTTGCAGTTGGTCCTAGCTTGAGGTTCTGATTTAGGTTTTGCCAGAGAGCTTTCAGAAACATTTTATTTTTTTTTCAGCCCTAAAGGTGAGCACAGAGAGCAGCACAGGAGCCTTAGGACAACTGAGGGCCTTGTTGTGAAGGTCTCTTTCTGGGTCTTCTTGGAGACCAAGGTTTGGGTTGATGTTTGGGTTTTTCCCCCACTGGGTCACAGTCAGCTCCACAGGAAGGAGCGCTTGGAGCTGTATGAGTGACCAGCAGCTGTGACGATGCTGCGTGTTTGTATTTGTGTTATCACATTTGGCGCCAGTCCTTGTGTGTAAGAGGTGCAGCACTGCCTGGCTGCATCGCAGCATGCGAGGGTGCCCCGGGCAGACCCACCTCCCATGGCACTGGGGCACATCTCCTGCTGCTGCTGGGCCCTTGTCTTCAGCTACGGGTGCAAACCCGTGCGGGGCGGAGGGACTGGCCCATGCGCCCCCATCGCTCTGCCTACGCTTTATTACAGACTCCCTCTATCTGGCTGCGGGATTTATTCACATTCACACTTGTCCCCTCCCTCCTATTTCTGCAGGTGGTTGCCTGTTTCAGAGCCAAGGAAGCCCAAGCAGATCACACTCGGCACCAACGCCACCCTCCTCTCTGGTGCAGGGGTGAGGACGCCACCACGAAGTCACCTGGCAGGCACAGCTCTGCTCTGACCTGGCACGGCAGGGACTGGATTTTGTTTCAAATGCTCCGTAAAATCCTTGTAATGCCAAAATTTAATTTTTCTGATGTTCAATTGTCCAACTTCCTTGTGTGGAGATGAGTCGTGAAATATCTACTTTCAAGATACAGTGTTTACAAAACAGTTGATATTTGTCCAGTGGCATGAGAGGGTTGAATTGTCTGATGGAAGTGGTACTTTGAAACAAACAATTTTTTTACCTGTAAAAATTTTCAGTTAAACAAGAGAGTCACAACAGTTACAGGCTACACTTCTGCGTTTCGTTTAATGTGCTCACTGTCTACCAAGGTCAGAACAAGTCCCATGCCCAGATTTCTCACGTAGATAACGTGCTTTTGGATGCTGTTGGGGCTGGATCCCAACCTGACTGAACTCAGCGCATCCCCCCCTATGTCCCCACCACACCCATGGGTGCTTCGCGCCTACAAACCGCGGTGGAAACACCCACACAGCCCCAGGCGTGAGCAGTGCTGCGGGGAACAGCCCTGCAGTGCTCAGGTTTGGGGCCACCCGCAAAGCCCTGCCCTGGCACCTGCACCCACATTTCGGGCAGAGGGAATGTGTGACAGCAGTGCCAAAGCACCAGCCCGCCCCTGCCAGCACACACGTGGCAGCACGGGGCTGGGTGCCCAAGTCCGTGTCTGGCCCTCGGAGCTCGCCCCCTGCCTCCCTGCGGGCCATAGGTCAGGTCTGACGCCTCTTTTTTGGAAACGGTGACCTGCAATTGTCACCATGGAAGTGTAACCGCTTTGATGAGGCCCCGGCAATAAAGGGCTGCACTGTTGGGCTGCCTGGGTTTTGTTTTTGTGCTCCTTCCAAAAAGCAGCACATAATCGATCTCATTATGCAACAGAACCAAAAAGGAAGAAACGATGAA
This sequence comes from Cygnus atratus, assembly GCF_013377495.2. NCBI lineage: Eukaryota > Metazoa > Chordata > Aves > Anseriformes > Anatidae > Cygnus > Cygnus atratus. The sequence continues at coordinate 39,823,541 of NC_066367.1, forward strand.
TCAGGTTGGAGCAGTGCCAGTGGGTATGAATAAAGTGGATTTTGTTCTAAGGAAGTGGTATTTTTCAGGCTGTCTCTTTGACCTGGGAGCAGGTTTTGGGGTCCCCACAACGACGTTTGCACAGCGCCTGCCTGTGCCGGCGGCTCTCCCCCGGCCCGCGGCTCCCTGCAGGTGCTGCACAGGACCCGTATCCGTGTCTGCCTCCTGGCAGCATCTGCTTGTACACAAAAGTGCAGAGCAACATGTGTTGTAGGTTAAGAAAACACAACGATCCCCTTTCCAGCCGATTTATTCTCCTGGATGAGTGTGGAAAGCAATCTCTTTTTATTTCTCTAGATCTTAAGCTTAATAGAACAGTGAATTCAGCCTCTGTCCCACTAAATTATCCGGCAAGGGCTGAACCCTATTTTTCTTTTGAAGAAGAACAAGGGCGCTGAAATAATTTGTGGATCTGGGTTCCTAATATTAAATAATTCTTACCATTTAAAACAGTTTTTGTAGGAAATATTTTATAGTTAGAGAAATAGTTTTTGACATTTTGGGGGGGAAAAGAACAATGGACCGTTTACAGGTCTACACAGTAGATTAATGAATCTAATTGAGTCTGTAGGGAAATGCTTCAGTTTAACTACTGGAACTAATTTATACATTCACTACATCGTAATAAGTCAATTTAAGTTTCTGGAAATAAAACTGGATATCCTGGGTATAGATTTGAACTATAAATTTCTGCAAGAAAGGAGTCTGTGTGTTCATTATACATTGTAAAATTACCATATGGACCTGTCAACACTTCTTAGCACAGCTTTGTAATAATGTCATTTAGTTTAACATTGTAATGTGCCAACTGAATTAATGCGTATGACACAATGAATGCCTCCCAACCGCTGGTTCTGGGGAGGTTTGCAACTTTTAAAAGATGTTTCTTATGCAAAAGAGTTTTGCCTGTATTTACACAGCTAATATCTGGCCTTTGATCAGGTATTATCAGCATTAATGAGTGTCAAAGAATTGTTTAACTCCCAGCAACTACTTCTGAAGTTTCAGGAATGAGGACCGGTATGTTACAAATACAACAAAATCCTAATCGCCAGTAGCTGGACATGGTGCCCGGGCTCCTCTTGCCAAACTGCATCTAAAATCACACGTTATTTCTCTTGCCATTGCTGCCCAATTTCCCCCTCGCCCTACTGTTATTTATTGCTCTGAAAGCCGCTCTGGTGCTCCTCTGTTAGCCGTACTGCTGATATGAAAGACGCCCATTGTTCTGAATTATTTTATGCTTGCTACACTTCTCATTCCCCACTTTCTATAATTTTGTCATAATACCCTTTTCATTCATTTATTCAAAATAGGAAAAGTCCTCGGCAGTGAGCGGAGTTAGAAACAAGTGCAGCGTGCTCCGGTCTACTGCTCCTTACGAGCTATATTAGGCGCTGGTGTGCTGCCGACGTGGGAGCCTCCAGAACCAAATTTAAACCCGCGGCGCGTCTCGCCAGGGCTGCCTTCCGCACACTGCCAGCCCGAGGCAAGCTTTGCCTGCACCGAGCGGGGACGAGCTCCGCGTGGGAGCCTCAGCGCCCGGCGTCCTGCCCGCGCAGGCTGTGCCATGTCTGGCTCTCAGGCAGCCCTCGCTCCAGTAGCGGCCTCAGCCCCAGGGCTGTGGGACAAGAGCTGCCCCGCAGGGCTTTGGGCTCCGTGTCCCACTTTTCAGCTCTAGGGCGGCCCAGCACCGCGCTCTGCTCGGGGCTGCAGACCAGCCGGCAGCCCGCGGGTGAGTGCCAGCACTCTGAGCGGCTTGCACAGAGCGGCCTGGCGTGAATGGCATGGGGCAAAAAGCTGAAACATCCATCCTGAGAGGTGCCTCCAGCCCCTGCAGGGTATTCCCATAGCGGGAGCTGGGATTTAGCAGTCCCACTCACCAGAGCTACCCTGAAGGCAGCAGTGACGGAGGGCAATTGAAGGGAAACTCCCCCTGCACATCTCGGGACAGACCCTGCCATGCTTACTTCTACCCCCCTGAAGTCAGAGGGAGTTTTTCCTGGGCGTGCTCTACATAAACTGAGTCACACCTTGCCCTTTGTCCTTTATTTGTCTGCTTCTCTTCTTTCATCCCCTCCTCCTTACCTCTACCAGCAGCCTTTCTGAAGGGACACTGGAGACTTACTGCAAAATACTGCAGTGTTTGGCTGGGTAACGGGTGGGGAGTTGGGCTGCTGCTCCAGGGTAGAAAAAAGAACTTCCCAACCCCTGTGCAGCTGGGCCACAGACACCAAGGTGGGACAGTCCTTCCTTCCCCATGTGTGGCCATCCCAGCTGCCTCAGGCAGGACGACCCTAGTCCAGTCCCAGCGGGGGCTGCCCAATTCCCCCCAGGACACAGTCTTAAGGATTAGTCGAACAGCTAAAACTCCTGCCACCATGAACGAGCTGAACAGGCTAACCCCTGGAATCGACGGGATTTAGGATTTGGTTCCGGGATTTTCTTACCCAGCAGCACAAACCCTTGCAGAGCTGTCCCGGAGCTGGGGAGCCCCGGGGGGAGTCCTGGGTCAGCGCCGCGAGCCCGCGGCTCTGCTCCCCTCACCACAGGTCCCCGGGCTGGTGAGCGTGGTGAAACATAACGATTTTTTTGTAATTAAATACTGCAACTAAGGTTTCACATCACTAATTACATATTAAAATCCAGTAGTTATTTACATTTCTGCACTCTGATTTCTACTTAAAGCTATAATGGTTAATGTCACTACTTATGCAAACCTGATGGCATCTGCCTATAAAAGGATGATTATAAAAGATTAGCGCCTTACCTATAAATTCATCTCACTAATAAGCAACACGCTCATGATTGAAAGTCAAAGAGACTTTTTAAAGTAGTTAGATGTTTTATTTCCTTTAAAAAAATCTGACGACAATGAAACAAGTGCTTGAGAAGAGCATGTATGTCAGAAGTATTAGTGCCGTGCGTTCAATAATTCTGGAAAGAGTGATAAATAGTGGATCCTCAATTACATCTTTGCTTTATTCCCCAAGTGACTTGTATTTTGGTTGATATACAGTCAATGTGATTGCCATTGTTTCCCAATGCAAGGAAAATGCCCTTCATGAAAACATTATTAATTACATAGAGCTATAATTGTAGGGAATGCTTCACAAGAGGCAGGCAGCTGACACAGAAGCAGTCCCTGTTTGTGCAGCGCTAGACTTTGCCTGGATCCCTCGGCCAGATCTTCATGGCCTGCACCTTGCGTCTTCAGTTTCTTTGTGGTCACAGACACATTTGACACCAGGACAGAGGCAGCACGAGCGGTGTTGCAGTGGCAGGAGGATCGCGCCTTTTATTTCCAGAGGTGTTTCCAAATAAAGTTATGCCTGCACCACCCCGGAGTTTTGTGCCAAAGCTATTTCTCTGGTTCATGGTGCTGATCAGGAGCAGCAGAAGCAGCAAAGGTTCCAAGAGGTTTCAGCACAGAGGAGGGGGCTCAGCCCTGTCGGATGCTGGGTGCTGCATCCTGTGCCATGAGCTCAGAGCTCAGCGGTGCTAGGGGCATGGCCGGGGGTCCCCTTGCTGGGGGCTGGAGCAGCACCACGAACATAGCAGCGTCCCACAGCTTCTCGCAGCCAGCTGCTGGGGCCTCCTCCAGGAAGGACATCAATGGCAGTGGAAAGCCACCTGGGAAACTCGGGTAGTCCTCTGGTCCTGCGTGGCTGTGCTGTGACGGTGCCTTTCAGGAAGAAGCCCCAGGCTTTGAGCTGGTCTACAAAACTCAGTGTTATGCAGAGAGCCCTTTCTGTCCCCAGACTCCTCACTGGGCAGACCTTTAATGCCTCCTTCACACACTGTGTCATCCCCTGCAGTGCACAGGCAAGTATCCGTGCTGCCAAGACCACAAGACAACGGGTCTGTCTCCATACCTTCATTCCCGGTGGGACATCGTGGCTGGAGCTCCAGAGGTACAACCCCTGCTGAAATTGGTTTGGCTTTTTTTGAAAACTTCCACTCACTGTCCCTTATAAGCCATTTTTTTTCCATTTATCATTTGGTCCTTGTTTCCCTTTAATACATTTGTAATTGTACATGCTCAAGGATATTTGCTATGCTTCATGCTTTGACATCTCCTGCGTGAACCTTATCCAGGTTAAGAGAGGTCACTAGTCAGTAATGATTTCCCAAGAGCCCCAAAACAGAATCTGTTGGTTTTTTTTTGGAATGTCTTCTATTTAATTGACCACCGAATCAGGCAGACAGTGTTCTGTGAACAGCCTACTGGTACAAGAAACATTTCACTGAATTTCCATCCAGGGAGTTTTCCTTCCCACAGAGCAGCCCTGCTGCATGTTTGCGGGCAGTGCCCACAGCACCCGCCTGCTGCTTCCTTTCCCCCCCTCTTTTCCTCTATCTCTTTTTAATTATGAAAATCAAGGAACCCATAATTCCCATGACAGCTGTGACTACATTCAGACTTAACCATAAACTATGAAGCAAATGCTTGGTTTGTAGAAAATCATGTTCTATAACATATGCTTCTCATTATGGGGTAAATTTGCAAAAGAATAAGGCTCATTTCTTTTGCAGGTGCAAAGCGAATGCATGCATTTCCTACTACCTGGTTTGCACCTGCAGCCCAGCATTTGGAGATGCAAGGACCAAGGCATGGTTGTGTTGGTACGGCAAGGGAGGGGAGCTGCCTCCTGCACCTTCCTGGTCCTTCAGTGCAGAGCCTTCTGCCCACGCCTGGCCAACATCTCCTGCTCCTTCAGTGCCCACCACGGGAGAGCTGTGCCCGCAAAATTGCGGGAGCAAATTGCTGTGGATAATTCCGTAGAGAAATGTGTTGAAAAAAATTTCATTATGATGGCCCCTCTTTGGTTCTTGCAAAATGAGATTACCTCCTCCTGCAGCACCAGCCAGATGAATATCTAACCTAAGTCTACCTTGCAAGAATCTCCTTGGATAGCATATTTGATCCTCAACACTCCATTTTTTTCATTTGAAATCTATGCCAATTGGGATTGGAAATATAGAAAAACAAAGTATTAGATGCACAGAAATGTTTTCTTATGTACATTACAAAATTACTTAATTCAGTGTAAGACCAGAGTTGCCATTAGGTATTAACTAGACAGGTGTTAGCAATAGCCTGTGTCTCTTTTTTAAAGGAAATCAATATACAACACAAATGCAAAATCAAAAGGTTCTTCCCCAGATGGCATCATCTTACCAGCACTGAACAAATACGCACCACATCAACTTTTACTGCTTTCTGGCCCATTCATCTTACTTGAATTGCCCGGAAGTTCCAAGATCACGCCCTGGATGTGCAGGGAGAACGGCATCCATGACACGCGTGAGCTTCTGAAGATCACGGTCCTGCCTTTGGCAGAGCCACCCGGAGGCACCTGTGGGGACAGATGTCCTCGGCTGCTGCCATCAGCCGTGCTTGGTGCCTGTGGGTTCCTGGCACACGGGGCAGTGTGAACACCTCAGTCCTGTCATCCTCTGCACAACCACACGCAAGCCAGGAGTATTTTTTGTACAACACAACTCTGAGGATGAGTGGCTTTCAGACTCTCACAAGGACAAATGGGAGCAGCCTGTTTATTTCAAGACTTCTCAGATGGATGATGGTGTAGTCCCAGTAGCCGAAAGAGAAAAGTGTTTTACATGCTGTATCTTCTACACGCTGTATCCTCTGTATGCTCCATGGGTGCAGGAGGACCGACGTCCCCTTGCCTGCCCCAGCTGTGCCGCAGGACTGCCTGCGCACACTGCGCGTGGCTGCGGGCGAGCGCTGCTCCTCAGGGCCCCGAGCCTCAGCACGGACAGGGGGCTGCAGGGCTAAGGCCAAGCACTGACCAGCGCGAGCGTCCACCACCGAGCGGAGTTAAAGCAGATCGGCTGGACGGATACGTAATCTCATTTTAATGACTAAGCCACGGGGGTGTGCTACCTCCCTGGAAACTGTTCCATATGTTTAATTATGCTCACTGCTAAGAAATTACATTTTCTTTCAAGGCTGAATTTGTCTAACCTCAACTTCCAAGCATAATTTTAAATGAAGAATAAAGATTATATTTTTAGGATGTGTGATCATTTGCTCAGAGAAAGAGTATAGAACACATATCAGGAGATGTTACCTCATTAGATTAATTAACTTGTGCAGGCAAAGCCTTACACGCCAGTTCTAGAAGGATCGCAGAGCCCTCAGCTGCCAGCGCTTTTGGGGAAGCGGGGCGTGCGGGGTCCTGCAGGAACACCCGGACTCCCGCGAGCTCAGAAGGGCAAAGCCCAAAATCCTCAGCACGAAGGAATACGCAGCTTTTCTTTCTGCCCATGCTGCCCCTCAGGAGGTCCTGGCGGCTGAAGACGGGTGTCCCTGCGGCCCCTCGGGGAGCACCCTTGCCCTGAGAGCTGGAGGGTTTCGGGTCCAGCCACCCCCACCCCTCTGCCTCCCTCCTTATCGGCTGCCAGAGGAACAAAGGGGACGAGGCTGATAACGTGCGTCTCCTGTCCTGCCTTCCTGCGGCTCGCAGCCCGCTCCCCTCCTATTGTGGGTAATATAATTCAATGTCAAGGGGGCTTATGTAATATTTAGGCGTGTATTACACTAAATTAATCTTAACATGAAAAATCTTTTGATTACATAGTATGTTTTTGTCATTGATTGATTAATTCATTTATTCATATAGTAATGCTATGTCCGACTCCTATTTATATTCAGTTGTAAGAGAAACTTCCTATTCGTGTCAGGGGAGATGAATTAAAATGGTTATCACTGGTATTTTCTAACCTACTTTTTGTAAGGGTCCTTTTGCAGCACCTACTTTCTCTGCTTCCTTTCCCACGCAAACCGCCTGCCATAAATCCCTGCACTACCAGCCTCTCCATGCCACCCAAGCGACCAAGCCCACACCAGCGTGCCGAGCTGTGCGCGCCGGAGCGGGGCAGGCAGGACAGGACGGAGGTGTGAAGCACCGTGTGCCCTCGCCCTGCTTCCCTGCCCCGCGACCTGCACCCTCCCAGGCCGCTGAGCCCACATCCCCGGTGGGGCAGCCACGGCACACCCACGCAGCCAGGCTGAAAATTGAGGCCAGCGTGACACCTGGTGGCTCACGGGACCGCGCCACCAGCACCCCGGCGTCTTCGCATCGCCAGCTGTCGGTGCTGCAAGATTTGTTCCCTGGCAGCGATGCTGCGGAGTTGAGCAAGCGAGAAAGGCTTGGTTGCCATGGCATGGAACTGCCCTGACATGGGAGAGATTTTTCTTAATTTAAAAATAATGCTTAATTAATTGTAGTTCTTTTACGGGCTTAACCACGCCGTTAAGGCAGAGCTGCTGAGGGCCCCGCAGGGAGGAAATGCCAGGGATGTGTGGGCCCCTTGCGTCCCCTAGCCCCCCGGCACCCAGCCCCGTGTCCCTTCGCCCAGCCCTTCTGCCCACTGCAAAGCTGCAGCAGCCCAGCCCCAAGCACTGTCCCCTGGTGCGGGGACGGAGCACACAGCTGGGGACCTGCTGCTCCACCAGTGCCCGCCTTCCCTGCACGCTCACTAACAATAAAGCGGGCTAAAATTATCATCAATATGTTATTTTAATTTCACACACAATAATGAAGCCATTGCAAAAGTGGTGTGTACACATGAAATATACCTTCTGCTATTTATATGTGTTTTTCTAAATTAAAGGGAATATAAAACCGGTGAGAAATCAACTTGGAAGCATTCCCCTTTAGGGTAGAACAAAATACATCGAGCCAAGCAGTACTAGCACAGAAAAGAGAGCCCACTGAGTGGCAGCTTCATGTCTTGCCACCATTCGTGCTGGCAGCAGGGAAGGTGAGGCTCTGGCCCCTGCAGCCTTGGGTGCCTGGCAGGCAGAGGCAGCACCAGCCATGTGGGGACCCTGGCACGGGAGCCCCCCAGAAGCTGTGCCCTGCTCTGCCTGTGCTCAGCCAAGGGGATGGAAAATGAGCAGAGAGTGCACTGCTGAGCTAGAAACCACAGAGGGCTGGAGATTTTTATGAAACTCAAAATAAGCCAATAAGCATCTGAGGTGGTGCCAGAGGTGGCTTCAGCACCTCCAGAAGTCAGAATTCACAGGCAGGCTCACGGGAGCCCAGGTGCCCAGCACGCCGTGTGGTCTGGCTGCAGCAGGCTCACATCGGCCATCAGCTGGGAGACTTGTGGCTGAAGGGGGGTGCCGGGGACATGGGTGACCCTGGGGGTGCTGCGGACATTGGGGATGCTGAGGATGCTGCGAGGGCTTGGCCAGCCCTGTGGAGTATGCTGCTGCTCCCTGCGCTGACCGCACTCTGCCAGTCCCTCCTGAACGCGTCCGCAACCGATCCTTTTTGGGTACAGAGCAAGAGACAAGCAGTACTTAGTGTGTTTATAGGCCTAACCTGGAGCTGACTGACAGATGAGAGCTGTTGCACCTTTCCAGCTGATTTATGCAGCAGGAAATCAAGTCAGCTAACGAGGACCTGGCTACCAACTTCTCATTTCACTCTTAGCCTCCTGAGCGGAGATTTATGTTTAAAACTACTGTGCTTTGCTTTATTTGAAAACTGGTGTTGTGGTTTTTACATACATACAGTTCATTCTGTTCATCAATATTTTACATATGCAGGTGTACATAATCTTCATTTTTATGCAAATCTCTCTGCAGCCAGACAGGTGCGTTTTCTGATCTCTATTCATCATCAAGAAATCCAATAACTTGGCTGTGTACTTACATCTGGTTAGGGGTTGACCCAATGTGCACTTAAGCATGGATTTCAAATATGGGCAGCAGGGAAATAGCTTATTTCCCCCCTGGCCTTTATAAAATTAAATGCAAAACCCCCCAGTGTTAATGCAATGTTAATGTTGCAAGATCAAGCATTTAAAAGTCAGGGAATTCCGTAACTTGTGGTGGCTCCAGCGATGTTGAGCTGATACATCACCCATCCTATGTCTTTTGTGGCATATGACAAAGAGTATTAGAATATTGCTAGTACTGCAGCTAATACCAAAATAAAGGAAAGCTTAGTAGAAAACGCCATGTCTACTAGGAGGCCCTTCAAGATGCCCTTCCTTGCTATAGATAATGGTCTGACAAAGCGGTTTCGAGGAGGTAAACCGGAGTTTTGACAAAGCAGTGTGCTCGGAGCTGAGAAGTGTCCTTTCACCATGGTGATTTTCCAATTTTCTTGCATGAAAACAGCTCAAAGACAGAGGCCTGGGGAAGGTGCTGGGGTGCTGCTGCCCTCCACGCAGCCGTGCTGCCTCCCGGCCTCCCCCTGCCCTGCACGGCACCGCCTGTGCCACTGCGGGGGGACACCTGCTGCACAGCTGGTTCCAAACACCCTAACTCTCCTTTCTCCCTATAACGATATAACAAAAAAGAAAACAAAACAACAACCCAAACCAAACTTTTCTATGGGGGAAAAAGCCCTGAGCTGTTTTCTCGCCAGCCCCACTGCCGGGCTGTGCCTGAATCTCTTGAAGCTTAGTGCTCGCAGGCGGCAGTGAGGAGTGTATCCACACGGCAGTTCAGTGCTGTTCTCTGAATTGTAACGCTATTGTTAAATCAAATCTGTTCAAATTCAGAGAAAGGCATCTGTCCTCATTGGGGGCTATAATGGAGCATGCCAAACCTCAAGCATGGTAATGATTCTGCTATCGCTGTTTCTTCAAAACACGTCTCTTTGTTTTTGTTTTGTTTAAGTGGGAAGAGTGTGTTTCCTTTATTATCTTGGAAATACATGAAAGAAGATTAAATTAATTCTTTGAAAGAAGAGGAGCAAAAGGCCATGTGGCTTTGGGAATGGGCCAGGTATGAAGCCCTTCAACCTAAAGGGGGAACATTTCCTAAAGACAGGCTTTAAATCCGCAATGGGTCGGCTCCGCTCCTCTCCTGGGGGCTGAGGCTGTGTCGCTTGGCGCGGTACCTGGACTGGGGCAGCTCTGGGGATACTGGAGGTGCCAGGGACTCTGAGCAGTGGCAGGTGGGCTCCTGCCCCCAGCAGGCACTGAGCGGCCCTTTGCAGACTGCGCCTCGTCAGCCCCGCTCACACCCAGCAGCAGAGCGGGTGCCTGGTTCTGCAAACCTGGGGGGCCTCAGGCAATGATTTTGGCAAAATCGTGCAAAATCATGGCAAAATCGTGCCACGTGGTGACCGTGTCTTCATTTACAAGCCTGCACAGGTCTCAAACGCCGCTCTTCGGCACTCCCAGACGCCGATGTCAGCCAGAGAGCAGCAGGCGCTGGCTGCCAGCTCCGTGGGCCCTGCACCTCCCGCGGGGAAGGGGAACGTCTCCGGCCCCACCGGCCTCGGAGAGGTGTCAGCAAGGTTTCGGGTTGGTTTTGACTGCAGCTGCTTAAGAGCTGCAGTTCCTATCGGGCTGCCACATACAAAGTGCAGGTCGCATGTTACGGCTCTGATATCTTATTAACTTTTACAGGTTCCTTTGAATAACCAAAAAGACAGAACTGCTTTTGTTTCCTGCAATTCACCAACTCCTCCCCCACAAGAAAAGAAGGGAGGGAAGAAAACCTTTATAACTATACAGTGGTCTACTGCTCGGATTAATTTAGTTCACCAAAACAGTGACCATTGTCAAGTGCCTTGCATCTCCATGGAAACAGTTGCCTTGGCCATAGACAAAGGTCTGCCTACAATACAATGTCATAAGAGTTTCTGAGGATGTGGACCCCATGTTTAAATCATAGTGCAAAGGTATAAGGGTATATCTTATATTATTCCTGCCTGTCTGCTGCAGCTGCTACGCCTTCATTCCAAAATAATATTTTTTCAAATGAAGTAGCAGAAAACAGCTTTACATTTTTGTTATCCCTTCAAGCACAAAATAAAAAATGCCTGTGCTGCCACTACCTGATTCAATCAAGTGGAGTACATTGGATACCCACAGGCTACGAGTACTGGAAAAAGCTGACTTGTATTTTAATTAATAATGCGATGCAGTGTCTCAACAACTAGGCCTTTGGCAATATGCTGTGCTTTGTTCATTATTTGCTGTAAACAATTTCCAAGCAATGCGTAGACAACCCTATTTTTTAATTTCTGCTAATTCATAACATTATCAGAATGCAGGATTTTTCTTGTGCAATAAAGCAAGTGATTAAACCTCCTTTCTAGCATGTGAAAGATTTCAGACTGGTTCGCTGCGTGACCAAAAAACGGAGAGCTGCTCAGCCCAGTTCCCAGTACCCTGCTTGTACCCAGGCGGCTGCTTGGCGATGGCCAGAGTGGGGAGCAGGGAGCAGGGAGCAAGCAGTGGCTCTGGTCCCAGCGACAAGCTTAGCCCCAAGCTGGGAAGGTCCGGGGGTTTTGGTGGCCAGGAATTGTGAGCAGGCCCCCAGCCTCCAGTGCCTCCATGAGCTCTGCCTCTGCCGCACCTCCATGTCACGACATGCCCGCCGTGGGCACAGCGGGCCATGTGCTCAGCAGGAGAGCCTCTCAGCCACACTGACATTTTCTTGCAGAGAATAACTCATATTTGGAAACAGGCTGCATGCCTCCTAGTCTGCTTTCCCTGCTATTTGGCAGGCAGGGAAGGCCCTTCCAGCTTTTGCTGTTCTGCAAATCCTCGTGAGCACAAATAGCAGGCTCCCTGCGCACAGCAGAGCCCTGTTCTTAATTAACGTCTCTTTCCGGGGCCATCTGCTCAGCGAGGATGGGGCTCAGCGCCCCCAGGCCCCACGCATGGCCCAGCCCCCAGGCAAGGTACAGGGGGTCGCACACCACGTGCACCAACCACACCGCTGCTGCTGCCTGCCCTGTGCGTGCCCCTTGGCGCAGTGCACGCAGGTGTGTGCTCCAGGACAGCACAACACGAAGCTGAGCCGCCCCTGCCTCCCGCAGTCCTGCCCCACACCTTGTGTGGTCCACTTCAACGCGAGGCACGTCCAGCCCCACGTGCGCTCTGCTCTCCCCAGCATGAATCAGCCCTTCTGCAGGCTCCCTGCTAACGATTTGGCAGCAGAGTTGCTATTCGATGCTACCAGGTAAGAGGCAATTGGTCAGAGCGCAAAGTAAAATGTCACCCAAATGTCACAGCAATTTCCTAAGTGTCCACAAAATGGCAGATGCTCCCTCTCAGTGGCACGTGGGCTTCTTGGAACAGCAGCACCTTGCTCGTACCTGCCGTCCCCGTTGTCATTGCTGTGCCCTAGCAGTGGGTGCTGAGGGACGGAGCTGCCACCGTGCTGGAAGGAGAGGCATTATCCCACCAGGAGAGGCCCCTCCTGCTCAGCGGAGCAGCTGTGTCCATCTCAGCCCTCGCCTTTCCCAGCTTGGTTGGGGAGCTGCTGGTGTCCACTCGGCAGCCGATGCGGACTGTTTCTGCCATCCTTGCTTTTCTTCCCCAGCTTGTTCTGGGCTGCCAACACCCTTCACCCAAGGCTGAACGAAGAAACAAGTGCAAGCTAATTTTAGCAGGGTGAAGCTGAAAGGTAGCATGCTGACACCAGCAGCAAGCATGCACAAACAGGTGCCCGCACCGGCCTCCGTGGGGCTGGGACACTTCACTGCTGTGCACTCTCATGTCCATGAACCTCTCTCATCTCCTAAGCCATTAGGCACTGGATTAAACACCATGGTCACCAAAAACAACCCTGGAGCCTCTTAAGCATTTCTCATGCTCCCTCATGCCAACCCTGTAACAACCAGGGCTCCTGTTAGAGAGCTAGCTCTTCCTTCTGGTGCTGTGCCTCCTGACTAAAGGTTTCCCAAGGCAGCAGCATTCACAGAGCCCAGGTGGTGACCTGGGGCAGGGCTCCAGTTCAGTGTTGCCTTCTCCTGTGCCTGGCCACCTTCATACAACCCATTTCTGGTACTGCACTTGCTTCAAAGGACCAAAGATGCACTCCAACAAACGTAGCCATGATAGCATGCTTGTGAGGTGGAATCATCTCTGTAACTGCTACATTCATGGTGTCTTGCTGTGCCTAGCACTCCGGGTACAACACGCACTGCTGATGTCTGAGCTGGAATATTTCTGAAGGCGCTGGCAGAGCCGCCCAGACTGCTCTCTCCTGGCAGCACACTTTCTTGGACATGACCTCATATGACTGAAAACACGTTGCACCAGGAACACCTCTCCTTCTATCCTGCTCATCACCAGAACGTATGCAATACAACACAACAGTGACACATGCTCACAATGTAAGACAAGTGTCAGAAGCAGCGAGCTCTGACTGCTCTGATGAATATGTAAAAATATCACTAAGAGCCACATAGGAAAATGGACCAGAAATAAGAATATGTATTCTGAAATAGCACACCATCTGCTGCATAAAAAATCTTACACAACCACAGCCAATCCATTGGTATGTGGTGATGGAGATAGATCTCCTCTTCCCAAACTTCTTCAGTGGACTACTCTTTAAAGCCTGGAGGAAAGCTACATCTTCTGCATGAGCAGAAGACCCAGCAGAACGTTCCTGCCATAAACGTTTTGTTCTTTCAGCTGAGCCTTGCACTCAGCTGACAATGACCACGCTGTCACTTCCACTGCAGCATCAGCACACAGCTATAGACTTGGTGGAGGTAAAACGCGGGTCCTGTCCAACTCCTAGCAGAGATCCCATTTATGTGGCTAGGAAGATGCAAATTCTCAAGCCGAGGTTGAGGCCAGCATGTAGAGCTGCAGCTGAGAACCGCAGGCAGTTGTTGTGCTGTTGTCTTGCCTGTGATCACCCCATTACTTTGTGCCATTAATTCATCAGATCCCTTCGTGCTTGTATGTGCATCTAATTCTTGTAGCTTCCAGATCAGTTTTCTAAATCTCTCTATAAAGTATGCATAAATAGCTATACTTTCTATTTTGCCTGCTTAGCGTACTAAGGACTCCAAACACTGCTTTAAATGATTTGTCAGACACCTACGAAATGTGCATTGCCATCAGAGCGGGTTTGATGAGCTGCAGTTTGATGAGAGCCCCCCCCCCCCCACAAATACAGGAAATGGTAGTGTTACAGAAGGCACCGCCCTGTGTGGCAGTGCTGTAATTACACAACTCCGAACAATTAAGTGCTTACTGATTATGTGTTGAGAGGAAGCTTAATACCATCAGATCATATCATTGCTGATTTATTGAGTTGTTATTGGACACATCCTGAAGCTCTGACTGTCCTTACTTGATCAAAACTCCTCATTTACCTGAATAAAGATGAAGAATTTTGCCCTACAGTATTTCAGGCAAACGTGTATAATCTCAGAACCTTTTCAAATGCTATTTATAATCCTGAAGCATATTGTTTTATGCTTGTTGAGTTTTATAAACAACTATTCTTCCTGCAAGGATAAAAATAAAGTCAGCCAATGGCTTCTGCATTTAAGTCAGGTCACCACAAAGTGCAATAGGCAGGATTTTAAAAGGTCTGTTTTTAGAATTTATTGAAGACGAAAGAAAGATGTCTCTTGAAAGCCTACTGATTTTGTGTGCACCACAGTACATTATGTATAAAACAAGGTCATGTATGTATTATCTTTATGTCATACATTAGGAATGAAATGAAACAAGGCTGACAAGCCATTTTCTGTGTGTTTCTGTTAATATCACAAACTTAATTTAGGTGCTCTAAATTAATTTAGGACTCTTTGCTTAGAACTCGTCATTGAAAAAAAGGTACTAGACAATTGTAAAGAGAACAAGGTAAGTGATCTTCATTATTATTATTATTTAGCCCATCTCTTCTCTTTTTCCCCATTAAACATTTTACTTGGAAATTCACTGGGGAGAAAATGGGAGGAAATGCATTCTGCTTTCCCATCTGAATATCCTTAAGTCACATATGTTATAATATATTTGCATTTTTAAATAAATACCCCTCACAGAAACAAATTAGAAATGATTATTTATGTCTTATGAAGCTATGTTACCCTGCAGTGCTGTCAAAAGGTCAACCATTGCCTCTAACTTTGCTGTGCATACAATGACCTGGAAGTACCATCGATAATGACCCTATGGCTGCAAGTCTTGAAGACTTAATCATCTGACATACAAGGAGCCCTAAGGCTCTTGTACTTGGCATTTGCCTTATTGAAATGTACACAGACAATATGCATTTTAAACAATTCAAAACTGCGTGCCTAAAATAGTCATTGGGCCACAGATCCCTTTCCGAAGCAGGCTTCTCGCTATTTCAGCTCTCTCACTTTGATGAGCAAGTCAGTTAACGAAACAATCTGATGCATCTGGAGCTAGAAACTAGCTGCATTTATTATTGGCATTTGCTCCATATTGCAAGGGAAAGTTATCATCTGCGTCATCTGGAACTTAATTACTATCTGCCACCAGCCAAATTTGATTTTAAGCCTCTTTAAGAGAGAGTTCATAAAACACAACAACAAAAGAGGGGGGACCAGTGGGGAAGGAATTCTGCATTAAAGAAGAAACCCAACCAAACCCCAGCAAAAGCAGCCGCCCTGGAAGCCTGGCTTAGCTTTGCTGGGTCAGCAGGTTCTGCCTGCGGGGCTTGTGCCTGGCATTAAAATGGATCAAAAGAAAAAAAAAAGAAAAAAAAAAGAAGAAAAAAAAAAACTACAAGGAGGGAGATGAAAACTCCCTTGAATACAAAAGCTAAAGTCAGCATCAACCATTACGATCACGAAGGACATTATTTAATGATCCCCTGTTTGGGGACACTTTTGCAGGACCACCATGTGTTGCTGAGCGAGGGCCTGGAAGGAACAATGTCCAAAATACAGCCATGGGCAGGCTTTGCTGGAGAGTGTGACCTCACCCTGAGAGCTGGCAGAGGCCCAGGGGGGACTCCCCACCACCTGCTGCAGTTTCAGCCCTCCCACCAGATAACCAAAAGCTTCTACGGCAGAAGCCGGACCTGCAGACTCCCCTTCTCTGCAGGTCCGTGCCAAGCCCTCCAGGGGTACCTCCGCCATCCTGACAGGGCCGCAGCCTGCACGCAGCAGGGATGAAGCCCATCCTGGCCGCCCAGGGCTGTGGGAGCTGCCCCCCACCCCGCTGCCCGCTCCCCACGCCCATCACAATGCGCAGGAGGACACGAAGATGTGCGGGCTGCGCGGGAAAAGAGGCAGCATATGTCAGCGGAGTGGTGGCTGTGTTCTGTTACGTGTTTACCCTCCTACATATCTTCTCGGAGGCTTGAAGGAATTATTCCTAATGCAGAAAGAGACACAAAAAAAGTCAGAAAGAAATCTTCCCTGTTCTACCTACCCTTGAAAAATACGCCAAAGTGATGTCTCTTTCTGGTATTTCACATCGCTGGGAGTCAGGAAAACTAGCCCATGCACTTGCCATGTCTTCTGTTTTAATAAACTGCACATTAGTTTCATTCAGCAGCTCCAGCCTCTGGCTATCCATTGTACTGTATATTAGTTTTAAATACACATTGCTTGCAATAACACTGGAGCAGGAAGCTGTGCCTCAAGTTAAGAAATGGTTAGGATTGGTTTACATTTGCAGTCTCATTGAAAACATTTATTCAATCAAAGGGAAAAATAAATGTGGTCCCTCCGCTCTGTCAAGTATAAACTGTTATTGATCCCCTAAATGAAATTTGTCCATGCTGATCGATCAAACACATTATCTTTTTTTCCCCAGTCTATTACCAGCAATTGGAAACTCTCAAGCATCAATAGCAGCTTGCCCACACAAACTGCAAACTTAGCCTATCAGCTCCCAAAATGTGAGTTATTCTGGTCCCCCTCCTTTCTCTGCAAACAGCTGGACCCCTGCATGATGACTATATTTTTCCCGAGCTGAAGGTTAGAAAAAATTAAATTTAATAAAGCGCTGGAAATCATTTGTGTCGTGTTAAACTCCAGCCTCATGGTAATGGCTGGGCACTGGCTGCAGGGCTGGCGCACACCCTGGATCTCTACTGCAGCCCCTGCTCGGGGTGAGCCGTGCGGGGCTTGGCTCAGCGGGGCTCATCCTCTGCTCCTGCTGGCTCCAGGAATCCGTTCCTCAGCCACAGCTGGTTGCATTCCTTCCAGCCCCTGCCCTTGAGCCAGTCCCCTGTGTGTGTCATACGGCTCCCACTCTACCAGAGAGCAATGGGATGCGGCACATCCAGTGTGTCTGGGCTGAAAATGCAGACACAGAGCATAACAGCACTTTAATGGGTCACAATGTTACCTACCAGTCCTCTACGTGGTGCTCCTCATCTTCACAACCTAGAGAAAAGCTGGGAAGGAGAGGAAGTTCATACATGCTTTTCTGACTAACGGGCCTTTTTGCCTAAAGGACGGCTATGAAGACAGCGGTTCTCTCTAGACAAGGAGAAGACCAGGGTCAAGGGGTACAAGCTGCACTGGGAGAGGTTTCACCTTGGTATAAGAAAGGGACGTGGTACAGTCTCCATCACTGGAGGCTGTTAAGATGCGATTGGGCTGGGTGCTGGATAATTTCATCTAGGCTTCCTTTTCCCATGAAAGGTCAGACCCAGTGACCTTTCAAGGTCCCTTCCAGCCTGGGCTGCTCTGTGGTGCTATGATTCCGTGATTCTATGAATTATGTAAGGATGAGGAAATATTGTGCCACGTGAGCTGGTTTATTCCAGGGTTTGACAGATTCCTCTCCCAGCAGTAGCCAGTGCTTTCTGCAGGGGAACCTTCGCCACCCCAGGGTGAGGCGCATCTCACGGTGCTCTCTGTGGGAGGATGCTCTGATGGGCAGTGCATGCACATGCGCACGTGTTTCTGTACCCACATGCTGCAGGCAGCACTGCTCCCGCATGTGCATGGAGAGCAGCGGGGCCACCCCACTCTGCTGGTGGTCACAGCACCACCACCACCTCCTGAGGACGCAGCCTCGGTGCACCTTTCTAAATCAATTTGCTTCAGAGACATTTTGAGGTTGTCTGAAGTGAACTCCCAGCAGCTCAGCTGAGCACCGATCTTCAAAAAGAACTTAATTTCAGGTAGGCTGTGAAAAAAAGGTAACTCTTGTCTCTTAATAGCCATCATGAGGGGCTTACTCTCTGCTGCTGTCAATAGCTCATATGTTTGTCTTCTGTCTTGCTGATAGGTAATAATTTTCCAAGCAAGCTTAGGGAGCAGTGACTCTTTATTAAAACTAATAAGGGTGAGAGTCACGGGTTTTTAAAAATCACTCAGGAAATTATTACTGACAACTCTTTCTTGACTCACCATGTAGAAGGAAAGCAATGAGTAGTTAAAATGCCTTTCAAGAGGTAAGCTCATGGTTTTGCTGCCACATACACTCAGGACGTAGAAAACTTTATAATGCAATTCCTTGCAACAGTGGCAAACAAATACATCGAGAATAAAATGATCCTGAAATTTTACCTGGAGTAATAAAAGCTTTGAATGCAAGTTTTGTTGCAAGTGGCTAATTTCAGTTAAATATGACAGAAACAGCACATTAAGGAAGTAATTAACAGTGAAATATTTGGGGTGCCTTTAGCGTCTGCTCATGTACTGAACATTCAAACACGGAGAAGAGGTAGCAGAGACAGCACTGATGGCATGAGGCTGGGCAGAGCCCTCGGCCGGGCATGCAGCGGCTCCTCACCTGCAGGGGCAGTGGGAAGGGGGCAGCTGCAGGGCCTCGTCCTCCTTCCTCTCCCTGCTCTTAACCCAGCATCCGGAGCCCGTCTCCTCTCCAGATCCCAGACCAGTGACACCGCAGTGAAAGGATCCCCTGCCCCTGCTCACGTGGGGGAAGCTGCCCCCGGCCTGCCCCCGTGGGATGCTGTGGGCTGCCTGGAACCACCAGCCGTCAGCGGGACCCCAGCCTGCAAGGGATGCTAGCATGCAGTCAGGGGTTTTTTGCTCCCAGACTGAAAACTTCAGCCAGTGACTCCCATACCAAGCTCGTATCTCCTGTTCCAGTGTATCTGGCATATCTTTGTAAAAAACAAACAAATAAACAAACAAAAACTCTTATCTTGCCACAGCACAGGATCAGCTCCATCCCCAGACAGCCTGACTGTTAATTGCCCTCACAAACCTGGGCTGTGTTTTAGCCCGCACCAACCCAGCTCGCATCCCCTGGCTGCACTTCACGCTCTCTGTTCCCCAGGGAGGCACAAAAGCCCTGCCGGGAGGTTGCTGCTCCCCACGCGTGGAGCAAGCCATGGCAAACCTGCCCTGCCACGAGGAGCTTGTCTGGAGCTCTGGCTACTCCCACAGCTGTTTTCTGAGCTCTTTCACGCTTCAAAATCTCCTTCCTGAGGAGCAGAGCCCAGAGCTGGACATCGCCCTGCTGTGATCTCCCCACCGCCCCCGTCCCCCCGGGCGGACGCCCTCACCCCTCACTGAGCTCCCACTCCCCAGGTGCCCACCTCAGCGCTGGGCACACCTTGGGGCAGCATTTAGCCCAAAGCTCCCTGCTGCTCTTTCAGAGCTCAGCAGGAGCCCGTGTGCCAAACCCTTGCCTTTTGCAACTGTACGAGCTGGTCTAATAAAGGCGATGACCTCTGCCTGTGCTTCAGCTGGGAATGTGATCTCAATGAAGTTACTTTTATCAATCAGACTTTTAACCTAATAAAAAAGATGACTGGGGAAATGACATAAAGACCAGTTTCTTGCCAATATTGTTGCATTACATACTATTATAACAATCTTCTGTGGAAAAAAAAAACATGAACACGTGTGGCAACATCCATTTCTGTCCTGAAGGATGTTGGCTGAGGCGCTGCCTTATTGCCGCCCGGGATTGTCCCTCCGGAGGCAGCCATCCCTTGCTGTTACTGGCTGGGGTTCGCCTTGGTCACCTGCGGGGCTCCTCTGACCAGCCCCACAGCGGGGTTTTCCACCTGTGCCATTTCATAACCGGGCTATCATACAAACAGCGGCATGATTTCTACTTCATCACTCACAGAGAGGAAAACAGCCATTTTTTTCAGAATATTTTAAAATGTTGATGTTGCCCTTGGAACAGCAGAAGCACATGGTGGTCCATGTACACACTCCTATGCCACTCATGGTGCCCCCCCCAGCATGGAAAATGGATCCCACAAAGCAGCTCAGCCCACTTCTGCCCAAAGGCCGGGCCATGGCACCCCAGCTGCTCCAGGGAAGAGATGGGGGAACACACTCAAACCCAGGGGGATGTTTCTGAACCATCTTTGAAGACCAAAACTTGCTCATTTGTCAGGAGCTATGAAAGGCTGCTGAAATATGGGGAGCATGAGGCTTTGTGGTGGCAGCATCTTCATCCCCAGTCATCAACCTACCAGGTTCAATGCTTTCATGCTCAGTTGTATCTGTAGGCTGGGCAAGAGTGCCAGCACCTGACATTAAAACTACTTTATCTGTACGGCATGCTGTCAGGCGTTTCATTTAGAAAAATGCATGGGCTTTTTCTGCTTTCTTATTTTTGCACGCCTAGATGCAATTACTTCGGAGAGACAGCAAGGTGTTCCTGCTGTCAAATGGCTGGGGCAGCCCTCCCTGACAGCGCTGCCTCTGTAAATTATAACTTACCAACCTGAGCCCCATACCAGCTAATTTGCGGTGGGACTGACTGGGAGTGTCTCCAGTGCTGGATTCACAGGAGGAAGGAGGACAATGGAGAGGAGGAATAGG